>NC_056725.1:1230258489-1230288489 GCF_019279795.1 Protopterus annectens
ACATATTAGTTGCAGGCCCTGGAGTGTATGTTGTGCCTTTCACATACATCTACTATGTCATTCTCTGTGTGCAGGTTTCTTGGCAACTATGGAAGCTATCCGTGACAGCTGGACACTTGAAGGGCTTGTCTGGGCCAGACTGCAGAGTGTGGATGTCTACCTTGCATCTATTTGTAGGACTGGGGCTGATAAACACAGCAATTGTACACCTTTCATAGTTATACACATCATACTAGTATTTCTATTCAGATTTCTTTACCTGTGTGCCCTGTATGGAAAATGTATGAGTTGCAGTACATTATTTTTTCTATTTAGATTGCAGTTTACAACTGTGGAACCAGACTGAGATGTTAGTGGTGGTCCCTGGATTTGAACCGAGGCGTGTGTGCAAAATTGAACTACAGGCCTAGTCCTTATCAGACTGAGCTATTGGGGAGGTGGTGTGTCTTGCTTGTGACATTTCTATCTAGTACATATTTTTGTGCACAGTACTTTTATTATGATATGTTGTATTATTTGTTTCCCATTTTCAGTACAAATTATGCATACACAACAGACATTGGTGTCACCGTTTGTGAAATGTGCACATTAGCCGGATTGCACATTTGACTGTTTTACAACTATACATACTGCAATTTAGATTCCTGAGTACACAGTGTAGGTTTTAAGTCTGCACCTGTTAGCCTTATACATTTCACAGTACATTCACAGCTACATACAGCTGAAATTGAAAAGTTAACATAGGACAATGCTGGCAGACAAGCAAGTAAAACACATTCTGATGGGAATATGTACTTTTGCTTTTTTCAAGTTATTTGACATGCCCATTCTAAAATATGCAGATACGCAGTACTAAATCAGTTCACCTCAGTTAATGGATTCTGCAGGACATACACATTTTTATTTTTCAGGTACAAGTGAGATGACACACACCAGTGTTTGGGATCACCTTTATTAGTTTTGACATACATATCTGTGTACGACTCAGAAATCCACAATTACTATTCCTACATGATCTGCACAGGGGAATGCTTTTCATTTCTAACTGTTACGGCAGCCCTGACATGGCACTTTCTTGGCAGGTTCACTCAGACACACTCAAACATATTCTAATATTCCTCTCCTGCATATTGTACCTTGTTTGATACTGATATCTGTATTACACAGCAGCTGGGAATACTCCATTGTAACACTGGCAGCCTGACACAGGCATTTATTCCTGACTTTTACAGCACAATTATATATACAGGCAGTACTACCATTACTATATTTTGATTTCTTACTGCTAATAGTAGGGGGTATTCTGTACTCACCCATACTGCCAACACAGCCAGACCAGTCACTGGTCATGAGCCTCAACATTCTGGGACCTCTCCACAGCAGCTGTATGGGGAGACATTACACATTAATCACACCTGCACAGTCACAAGTTGAATTTTTTCCATACTTAGAGATACATAACACTGCATACTTATAGACAGGTGGGACATCCTGCGCTTGGGCTTCTTGGATCCACTGGTCCAAGAGTGCACCCCTCCTCTGCTTCGGTTCGTTATGGTGATGATGTACCTGCTCACTGGTTTGGGGTATGCCATTGGCACTGGTGAGATCATGTGCAAGCTGGTCCCAGGCCTCTGCTTTGTACTGTGAGCCCTGGTACTGGCTCTGCAGCAGCCTGCCATCATGGTTTTTAACTAGGAGCCCAACCATGACCCTGGACTCCTGGATGCCCCAATGTTGTGCTCGGAAGCATACACCTTCAACATCGCCAGACATTTTGGTCCTGCTGTGAGCAATCCCAAATGGTTATGGCTGTATTCCCACATGTGGGGTTCAAATAGGGCAGTTTTCCTGCAATTTTTCTTGATTGGCCAGCTTTAATATGCTGAACTATGCTTAGCTCCATGCAAATCCACATAGCAATGCTTACACCAGCTAAGCAGAGCTAAGAGCAAGCAAGCAATGCTTATACTAGCAAAGCATTGCTTAAATCTATTTTTTTCATTAAATTTATAAATTATTTTTTACATTTATATTTTACATATTCCCACCCTTACTGTGCTATACGTGAGCCATATGATTGACATCTATCATTCAAATTCCTTAAAAGTTTTTAAAATAATTTGGCAGATGGGGGGATTCGAGCCAAGCACACTCTACATGCTATACCATGGCAGTACCACTATGCTACAGCAACTTGATGACATTTTCTATCACAGTAGCACTTGTCTATCATTTTCAGGATTTCAGCCAGGCTAAGCATAGAGACGCATCGTGCAAACAAGCTGCATGGTGCTTAAACTTCTGATTTATTTGATAAAAAAAATATTATTATATTTTTTTAATTTCTATTCCTTTCCTCTTGCCCTACTGCTTCCATGCAGGTAGGGCAATAGTGCATACATTTGGGGGGGGGTTTGCACTTGAAGGCTGCTGCCCTCTAGGTGTTTATGTTTTTTTTTTCGTTTTCAGTGTCCACGGACATTGAAATGTCACTATTTACATTTCAGTGTCTGCAGACACTCTTTTACTATATAATATTGGAGCCAGGCCATAATATTGTATAAATTGACACTCATCTGTGTCAAAAAGTGCCGGACAACACTTTCTCAGCGAACGAGGTGTGTTACTTGTGCAGGCAATGCTAACACACACCCCCTATGCTCGCTTCTGGTTCATGTCCATTTAGTTTAGATAGCAGCGTGCCTTCATGCAATTGCAATATACGCTGCTATCCTAAATGGACACGAACCACTCCTTGCAAGAATAGCCTTATTCTTGCATGGAGCTTCGTGAATCCAGGAGACTGTATTTTCCACCATTTATTTCTGTAGCAAGACAAAACTAGATCATAAAACAAGTTTTTCTTGGCATGAATCAGTATAAAGAACTGTTAAAGTACTTTACCATTTAGATATCCCATGCTGACAGACGTATGGGTGGGGGTGTAATTGGGTAGCATATCCCGGTTTCTAAAGGCTTATCATCCAGGTCAAAAGAATACATATATCATGCCTCTTTAGGCAGCCCTAATTTGTCCAATTAATGAGTACCACATCCACTTTGGGGTGTCTCTTTCTAGGTATATTTATTAAATTGTAGGATCCCAGCAACTCCTAACTATGAAGACTGCTAGTCTAAATTTCCTGAGTTAGCAGGATAGGCTTGGAATTCTACCGTTTGGTTTCCTATAGGTTTTTGCAGGTTGATATATCCCTTGCATTCTGTGCCATTATGAACTCTGTCCTCCTGGATCTTCAAAAGTGAAATAGTTCCATTAATATGAGAACTGGGGGTTTAAATCTCCATCAGCACATAAACAAAATGCACTGAGAACTGAGCTACATTACCCAACACCATTTCTGGAAAAAAAGTCTTCCGCAAGTCAAACAAGTTAATTCTGTAGCATCCTTCAAATTAAATGTGGATGACTGAATAGGTTTCCATAATTTTTGTCTAAGACTGACCTGCTTGGCCCTCCTTGAGGATGGGGTGCAGTATGAGGAGGGGTATTGACAAGCCATAAATTGTATTGTGACCAAAGTACCTTGTACTTTCTATGAGCCTATGACCTTGTGAAAAGCATGCATAAACAGTCTGAGACAGGGTGAATACTAATCCATTTGCAGACTTACCAATGAAACCAAACTAATAAGACATGAATGTTGCCTGATGGTATCTACTCTGAGTGACTCTGAGTGCAGAAACAGGAGAAGATGCCATTGCCTGGCTGTGACGTCACAGTAGCTAACTGCATTGCTATGGAGTAAAACAGGAACACCAGTTATGTAGTAAAATAGGAACAGTAACATTAAATGTACAGTGTAAACATATTAATCAATCAGATTTCCCTGAATATCAGGAAAAACATAATATGTTACTCCTATAATTGTAAGTAAGTATAGAATGCCTGTATAACTTACTGTTTCTGCTAAGCATTCATAGGTTCATAGGTTCATACTAGGCTATCTGCCCTAGGGCATTTATAAGCCTAGCCAGAATGTGTTTGGCTTTCACCACCCATTTTAAATTTATTTTGCTATGCCCTTTTTCAAGGTTAGTATACAGTGCCTCTGTCTAACAGTGACACAGAAGTGATACCCGGGGTAAACCTACGATCTCCCATCCACTCATCAAGATTCCTCTTGAAGAGAGTCAATGAGGGACTCTGCCTAACCTAGACTGGGATTTTATTCCAGAGTGAAGGGAGCCTCTGGGTTATGAATCTGTCCCTCCAGCATGTCCTATTTATTTCAGTGCTGAGGTTCAAGTCTCTCGAGCGCATAGCTCGATGGGATTTGGATTTTCTGAGGTGCAGCATGTCCATTAATTCCGGGTTGGACATGGCTTTATACGTCAGGCACAGATTGCCTCTGAACAGGCAGTATGCCACTGAGTAGCGCTGGAGTTTCTTTAACCGGGCAGCATATGGCATCTGTTTGAGCCCTTTGATCCTCTTGGTGAGGTACTTTTGGGGTCTTTCCAGTTGCTGCAGGTGTCTGGTAAGGTACATCCCAAAAGGGGCATTGTACTCAATTATGGGCCTGATGAGGGATGAGTAAAGAGGCACGATGACCTCCCCTGATCTAGATGTGAATCCCTTAATGATTAGGTGGGCTATATAAAATGTTTTTCTAACCATTTGGCCACGTGGTTGTCAAATGAGAGATTGCTATCAACTTGGGACCCCAGGTCCTTAATTACTTCTTCTGTACTTAATGGATTACCACCTATGTGGTAATTTGTGGGCACTTTGTTTTTGCCAAAGGGGATGACTATACACTTTTTGGCATTTAGCTTGAGGCCATGGCTCTGGCACCAGTTGTCTGTTTCTATGAGGCCCTATTGGAGGATGCTTGTGTCGGCTGGAGAGTCGATTATGGCGCCCAGTTTGCAGTCATCTGCGAACCTGGTCAGCCACAGTCCTTCCGTGTTGGCCTGTACCTCCGAGAAATATATACTGAACAAGAGAGGTCCTAGGACTGAGCCTTGTGGGACACCACTTGTAACTGGTTTGGAGTCTGACATGGCTCCAGCAATTCTAACCATGTGGGTTCTGTCCTTGAGCCTGTTTGCAATCCATCTAGTGACATAGGGGTTTATATTTAAGCTGGTGAGATTATCTATAATGCCCGAGTGGGGTATTGTATTGAAGGCTTTTGCGAGGTCCAGGTAGGCTGTGTGGACCACCTTCCCCTCGTCAATGGCCTTGGTGACTGTTTCAAAGAAATCAACCAGGTTTAAGAGGCAGGATCTGCCCTTAACAAAACCGAACTGGGTAGGATCCAGTGTCTGTAGGTCCCCAATATCTTTATTTATGAGGTCCATGATGATCCTTTCCATAGCTTTGCAGACCAAGCTAGTCAGGCTTATGGGGTGATAGTTTTCAGGATCCGTTGAGGCACCACCTTTATGGAGAGGGACCACTGTTGCTGTACGACACTCTTTGGGCACATATCCTGTAGTAAGGCTGAGATTGAACAGTAGTTTTATGTTTGGGTTTAGCTCTTCTTGGAGTTCATATAGGACGCAGCCCGGGACACCGTCTGGTCCCATTGATGCTGTGTTTTTTGCTTTGGAGAGGGTGGCTCTTACCTGAGCATCTGAGATGTCAGGGGGGCAGCACTCTGCTGGGATAGATATTTGCCCTTTTGGTGGGGGGGGAGAAGTTTGCGCTGAACCTGTCAGCTAGGATGTTGGCAATGTCTGTGGGTTCAGTGTATTTTTTGTCATTTTGGACTAATTCTGAGCATATCTGGGAATTACCACCCAGGTTCCTAACATAACTAAAGAAAGCCTTGTGATTATCCTTAGTGTCCTGTGCAATTTTTCTCTCGAAGCTAGCCTTAGACAATTTTATGAGTGCCCGTAGTTTTTTGCTAATACTGATCAGTGATGCCTTCCCTTTTTGGGATTTTGCTCTATCATTTAGTAGCTTCCTCCTTCTATTGTATAGTTTGTTTATGGCTGGGGTCCACCAGACAGGACGTCTGCCTTTGGAGGATTGGGTCTTGGTTTTATTTGGGATCGCATGATCCATGCATTCCTGAAGGTGTTCATAGAATGCGTTTATAAAGGATTCTGCGGTCTGGGCCATATTTTCCACAGGCCCGGGGGCTTTGAAGGATTCCACCTCGGTTTTGAGGAGTGTGAAATTTAATTTAGAGAAGTTTTTCACTGTGGTTTTCTGGGCAGGGGGTGGGGTCGGGATGTGAATATCCAGTGAGATTAGTTTATGGTCTGATCTTCATTGTATGTGTAACTTATTATAGTGTACATTTAGCCAGAATTACATAATTTTGTTTATGCTAACCTTTGTTGGGTGTATCATGTCACATTTCTAAAATGTATAATACCTATTAAAATAAAATATTCATTTAATATGTTGAAGGTGGGCATTTGTTCCTCAACACAGGTCTGGTATATGGTATGACAGCATATCTGTGGCTATTGTTTATGCATTTCTGCTTTAAGGAAAGCACCCGCAACATACTTATTGGTTCATAGGTACTTATTTGGCTACTGCTCTGTGAACATGTTAAGAAGTCTAGCCTTACATTTGCATGGCAGTTTTATCCCTTATATTTTGTGTACAAATAACCCAAAGGTAGGCAGAACAAATGCGGGGATATTTACTTGTCCCATCCATAAGAAAATTTGTGACTTCCTATCCATTTGCCCAAATTATATTTAAATAAAGTGAGAGAAGTACTTAGCTTTATGTGGAGTGAAAACAGTTCCATAGACGAGATATCCTCTACCTATCCATCCAACATGTTCTAATTATGTAGAAATAGACTGAGATCCCTTGAGCCAGTGTTCATGCTACCAATGGACTTGTGAGCGTGTAATTCTTCTGACAGGATAAAGTCTGTTGAGGTTCTATACATCAGGCAGAGATTGTATCTTAGGAGCCTATATGATACTGAGAAGAGGGACAACTCTCTGAGATGGTCTTCATAGTTTTTGTGATTTAGACCCTTGAATTTTTTACCGAGAAATTGTTCTGGTCACTTCGGTTGTGACTACTGTTTTCACAGGTACATACCGAATGGGGTATTATATTCAGAGGTCAGCCTGATGAGAGTTGAATACAGTAGAATTATTTAATCCCTGGATTCCACACCTTTAGATTTAAGCTATGTAATGAAAAAGGATTCCTTACAATAGTGGTTACTTGGTGATCAAAGGCCAGTTTGCTGTCAACATAGGTTCCCAGATATCTGACAACAGGATCAGTGTTCAGAAGTGTGTCATCAATGGGATAGTCACATGGAATTTGTGCTTGTCAAATGATATTATTATGCATATTTTGGCATTTTATTTTAGCCCATGGTTTTGACATTGGCTATGTCTTTGAGAAAACTATCTTGTAGGATTTCAGTATTGTCTAAGGAGATTATGATGTCACCAAGTTTACAGCTGTGTGTAAACTTGGTTTACTATAAACTCTTAACATTTGCTGTGACCTCTGAGAAGTAAATGCCAAAGAGGAGTGGCCCAAGGATTGACCCTTATGTACACCACCATTCCACTTGTTGTCTACATTGTCATATGTAGGATGTGATTTTATGCATAATAAAAACATCAGACCTTTCTATACCTGCATTTAAATCAGTGAAGCCCCCCAACTCAGACCTTCAGGGATGAGGACTATGTGATAGCCAGATTATACCTTGTCTGGCTTACAAATGTACTCACATTGTCAGAGGGTTCATCTTCTTCCAAGCTTTACTCCAACTTTGACACACCCTGGCAACATGTCCTATCTTTGAACACCTAGAGCACTAGGGTTGCATTATGTTATTTACAGTCCTCTTTTTTATGTATTCTTCCAAAACCATCATCTTGAGTTTTTAGTAGTAGATTCAGAACATTGGGTTCAGTTCTATTTTTCTTACAATTTTTTCTTCTACAAGATGGTGTAAATTATGTACCAGACAATGGCTATTTGTGGTACTCTATACATTCCCAGTTTGTCTCATATTTGTGTCTTTAGTTTCTGTTTCTATAACTGTTTAACTGTTTGGTCCATGATCTCATCAGGCAGGCTAACTTAGCCCTCAGTACAGTTTTGCTCATTAAGGCCTAAAGCTTTCAAAATACGGCTCTCTATTGTTATCTACATTGGTTATGTCTGTCATCTTCAGAAGGTTAGTGACAGTGTTTTCCTTCAGTATGGCAAAATTATCTTCATTTTGTGAACTTATTACAGTAGCATGACTTTATTGCATTAGATCAGCATGAAACTCAAGGGTTGATATACTTTATTTTAATTTATGGTTTTATTTATCCAAGGATTTAATTTAGACTTTATTTTTAGCTTTCAGATTTTTGCACTTAATAGTTAGATTAATAATACAATTGGTACTGTTCATTTGAGTAAGACTTTCTTTTGGAATTACTGTTCTGGCATTTGGATGTATTGATTAAGTGCACTTATCTCACTATTATTATTAGCTGTTTTGTGGCCTCACTGGTTAATGTCATCTGCTTACCTTCATTTACACTTTTAGGTTTCTATGGTTTATAGGCTGTAATATTTCATTGTTTTGAGTGAGATTCTAGGTACAGTCCTTGACATTGTTTTAAGTTTCTAGGAGATGTGCTTTTAGTAACTCATTTTAAGCTTGTACATTCTGATATTTCATTTTAAGACATGCTAGCCAACTCTTTAATTCACCTCATAGGTGGGTCCTTAATGTTTTTATGAATCTTTGGTATTCCAAAGATAGATGGCACCAAGGGAAATTTTACCTGTAAGAAATCATATAAAATATTGTTAGTTTGTACCTGATCAAAAAGATCTTTAATCATATAATCAATTTTTCTATATGTTAGATGAATAAAGTTAAGAGATGTTTCCTCATAAAATTCTTCATTCAAGAGATAACTATGCACACGACTCAAGTAATCTTCCATATGCATGATAATAACTTTAGCACCTTTATCCGGTTTCATTGTTCTAATATTTTTATCATTGGAGGCCAAGAGTTAATGCTAGTTGCTCTGAAACCCACCCATTAGCCAAATATATTGATTACAAGCTTTAAAAAGTTTTTAATGATTTTGCCTATTTATGTAAAGATTCATGGGACTTTTTGTTAAAAATCAGGGACCTCATTTATTCTGAACAGTTGATTTTTTAACCATAGATGTTGTAGAACTATTTAACGTTATACCCCACAAAGTAGGTCTGGCCTGGTTCAATGATTTTTTGGTAGAATCAAACAGGTTTAATAATGATGAAATACTTATTTTAAATGTGCTTATGGAATTGGTTTTAAAAATTAATTTTGTTTTTTCTAGATGGTCAGTACATTTAACAGGTTAGAGGTGAAGCTATGGGACCCTCTTGTGCCCCCATTTTTGTTAAAGTTGTATTAATCCAGCGGAAAAAGCATTTTTTGTTCAATAAATTTTAGATACCCCCATGGAAACTATATATCAGATATTTGTGACATCTTTATAGCGTGGGTGGGCGATGTTGAAGATATATGTCCCTTTTTCAGATTATTTAAATTCTACTACTTCCTTTTTGAAGTTTACACATTGTGTTAATCCCTTATTCATCCACTATTTGGACATTTTAATTTTTAAGGATGTTAACCAAAGAAGTATAGAGACTACCATTTATAGAAAGTCAACCTACTGTAACAGTTTGCTATACTTTCAAAGCAATCATCCAAGATATCAAAAAAAGGGTATTGTTAAAGGCCAGTACATTCGCTTGGCAAGGATGATTTCTGATGATCGTTTATTAAAAGAAGAAGGTGACTGGTTGTCTAGCATGTTTAAATGTAGGGGTTATCTTAATCACTTGGTTCATTGTATTAAATCATATATTGTGGCAGAGAGGGAAGTAGGTGTTATTATACCTCTAGTTAGATCTAACATTCATTCTATCAATGATTTGGTTAACAAAAGGGACAGCTCTGTCAAAGACTTTTCTACCAGTTTTGTGATGCAATTTTATGCTGAGGACAGGGCTATTAGAAACATTATCAACAAAACTGGTCAGTTTTTAAATTTTTAATGGCTTAACAGACAAACTGGGTGAAAAGCCCATTGTAGTTTACTAAAAAGAAGAACCCATCAAGATTGTTTTGGAAACCAGTGACTGCTTTTTGAGGACATATTCACACAAAAAGCCGGTACCAATAAATGCAAGACTTGTAGTCAGTGTAGATTTAGTTTGGTAGCTGACCAAGTAAGGGTGAATGGTAACCTGATTAAAAGTTTCTTTTCATGTAACTGCAACACTTCTGGGGTCATATATTTTGCTGTTTGTCAAAAATGCATCTGTTATTATGTAGGGAAAACGAAAAGGAGGTTAAGGGAACGTATTTATGAAAATTCGTTGGACATTAGGAAACACAATGTAAACAATTCCTTAGCAAAAACCATTTTCAACCATTTGGATCATTCTTTTTTATTTTTTGGACTAGACTGGGTGGTGGCTAACCTTAGAAGAGGGCCATGGGAAGGCCTGTTAGAACAACGAGAGTTTTTATGGCAGCTCAAACTCAATGCTTGTATTTTCCCTGGGCTCAACGAACAGACTTCTATTGGTAGTGTTTTAAAGCTTAAGTCTTACTAGGTGTAATCTACACCACAAATGTATGTTTAATGTTTATCAGTGTCTTTTAATGTTTGATAATTGTTTGTGACACTTTTTGGTATAAAATAGGTTTACCGTTTTAATTGATTAATGGGGGGGGGCATGTGATTTATTATATTTTCTATATAAAAGCCTTTTTACCAGTTGGTGTATATACTCTGATTAAGTCTGGTTAAATTGTGAAGGAAAGTACTCAGTTTTATAATAAACTCTTCTGGTGGTTTACTCTGCGTTCCTTTGGCTTTTGTGGCAGTTTGGACTTGCTTGCTGTCTTCTTGCTTGGTTCTTGGTTTTTGCTTGGAAATAATGCCCCATACTGTCTTAGCACATCTGTTTCCTCAGTAAATGTTCTAAAGTCAAATTGCAAAAGCACATAGTTTGGAAAAGAGAAAGAGTCTCTGTATTATTTACTTTTGTTCTTAGTTAACACTTTGTAACACACACACACACACACACACATTATATATATATATATATATATATATATATATATATATATATATATATATATATATATATATACATGCATACAGTAACAGCCTCTACTACTCAAGTTTTTAATAAAAAACTAAAAAAGGTTCTACTCTTCATTATCATCTATTCCGCCTCTGTTATAACCTTCATCACCACCATCTATTGCATATCCTTTAAACACTTTGGAGTCAGAGTCATCCATTTCAAATAAAGTTTCACTTTGAGTAGTTCCAGCACTGGACTCCAAAAACATCCATTTGCTCCTGCCTATCAGAGTTATTCTAATGCAAAGCATTCTCATTCTGCTGTATCACAGCATTGTTTGTGACCAGACTTGATTGACTGACACCCACATTGTCTTTTAAACATAACACAGATGATTAGATGGGTACCTACAAATTCACCATGAGCTTGACTAGTCTGGTCCTCCTACAGAAAGAAGGTGCAGTGTGAGGTGGTTACTGGAAAAGTGGAAATGGTTGTGTAATTCAGTTGCCTTTAAATTCTTATGATTCCCAGGATCTGACTATTCTTGTAGTATAAATAGCTTCAGTTATCTGGTTATTGGCATGTTTTTCTAGCTCTCTTAAAATATTTTTTCTACAGAGCAGGCGTTACTAAAGTGAAATAGAACCTTGGTTTAAATTGCCTTAGTGTATTGGTGTCAGTCATTTCTTGTATCACCATACTATGAGTCTTGATAAAGTATTTGTAAATTGCTTTGCCTTTCTGTACACATATATTAGCTATTCGCAGCCACTTCCACAGATGCACTAAGTCTTCTTGTCAATAGTTTATTTGAATATGGAACTAAGCCTGAAGTCTAATGTGCAATCAACATTTAATGGAATCCTGGGGAGTTTATGAAATTCAAAAGAAAACCAAGAACCCTCAATGAGCTCGCTTATGAGTTTATGAAACTCCACTGGTGAGTTAATTAAAGAAAAGTAATTTCTTTTTTTGCTAGTGTAAACAAGCTTTAAATGTTTGCATATGGATAAATGCTGGTTCTAGGCAACAGAATGCAAGTACCTTTAAAGGACACAGGTGGTACAGTACCACAAAAGGGGCAGTGCTGCCCCACAGCTCTTGGTTGTCATCTTTGGTTCGTGGCTGGAATGCCTTATCTGTGGAGTCTGTGTTGCCTCCCTGTGTCTGCATGGTTTTCAGCAGGTGTTTTGCTTTCATTCCACATTCACAGATGTGCTGCAGGTAAATTGGAGATTCTGTAGATGTGAGTATAGGTGGGTGTGTGTATGTGTGTGTGTGTGTGTGTGTGTGTGTGTGTGTGTGTGTGTGTGTGTGTGTGTGTTCTGTAATATACTGTCATCATTTGCAATATACTGAGAGCATTGTGCTAATGATTATTGAGTGTATTCCACAGTTATTATTACTTTGCCCCCACAGCTCTTACATTTAAATATTTGACTAATAGTTTAAAATATTTCACAGCTGATTATATAAGTTAATAAAAGGATAGATGTAGAGTAAACCACTCCTCTGTGAACAGCAAAAATGTAAAAAAGTTAATAATACAGCAGCGGAGCGGAACGTGGCAGCACAGGATATAAAATCTTCTTCTTATAGACCCACAGATATCCACATAAAACACTTGGATTTTATACACCAAGTGTTTTATGTGGATATCTGTGGGTCTATAAGAAGAAGATTTTATATCCTGTGCTGCCACGTTCCGCTCCGCTGCTGATTATATAAGTTGCCAATCTACATATAACGTTTTTCAGTTGGTAATATGATGAAGCAATAACTCACATGAGGGTGTAGGTATCATAGACTGACCCATGGTCTGAGTGGTTTGACCATTAGGGCAAAGTCTGACTGATCAAACAAAACCAGACACAGGTAAAGTTGCATTATCCACATCTGGATGAGAGTTACTACTGTTCTACAATTGCATTACTTAAAGAAATGTCTAAGCTTTTTAAAGTAACCTCACGGTATCAAGGAATATTTCAACTGTTAGCAGACATATATTTTATGGCAAAAACTGCTGATACAACATGGCCATGGCACAGAATTGAAAAGTAAATATAGAGAATTAACCCAGCAACTTCATTTGAATGACTGTACCCCCCAGACTTATTGAATGCATTCCGTAAATAGTGTTTCAAAGTTTATTATAAATGTTTTCTAAGATGTACTGCATGTAATACTTTTATTATTATTTCTGGGCATTTGCTTTTCCTAACATTTTAAAGTAGTTGTAAACGTGTTTATACACAGTTGTATTTATCCAACTTATATGTTGTGATTAATTATGTCTACACTATTTGAGCACTCTTGTCATGTCATTTTTACTAAGTTATATAATGCAGAAATGAGTGATTTTATCAGTTCTGATGAAGTAATTTTGAATATTTGGTACAGAAGCACTAAACAAATCCCTCTGAAGGTATATGTTGGCTTGTCCTCCTGAGCATGATTATTTTGTTAATGTTTATTTTTTTTAATTGTTATGCAAACTTTGCTTTTTATTTGATTATGGAGACAGTGCTAAAAGCAAAATAAAAAGCCAGTGCTGAGGCATAGAGTACAACTTGTTCATGGAGGATAAAGAAATTCTTTCTCACTTCTCATAATCTATAAAGTCAAAAATGGTGGAGTGTGTTACTGAAATAGATATGCTACCTTTCACATATATTAACATCCTACCAGATATTTTGGATGTGATGTCTCTGGATGAGAAATGTAGCTTTAAAAAAAAAAAGGAAATAGCAGCCAAGGTGGGCTCATTTAGAGGATATCATAGAAGCAAGAAAAACTATACAGATGAATATTTAAGCAACTGTAAAATGGGTAAACAAAATAGAAAACAATGGATTTACCTTTTTTTTTTTTGTTTTCTTCAAAGGTTCAACTTCTTGATCCCCTTATAAGGCACTACATAAAGGAAAAATACCTATTATCTTCAGATCAAAGTGCTAGAGAACATTTTGATGCAAAGAAGGACCTTGGAGCTTACACAGACTCTGCAAAGTTAAGCGCAGAAGACCTTCTTGAAATTTTAAAAAGAGATGTGAAGAAGCTGCACATGCTCAAAGAAATGATGGATGCCCTTGACAAGCTAGTTCATGAAAAGTAAAAATGTAAGAGTTCTTTATTTAATTTTACTTCTGCTAAGAGTGGAGAATAGGAGGTACACTTATTGTAGACAGAGTCTAGTGTAGGTTGTGGCAGGAACTCTACTGTTTGTTGCCAGAAAGGTGATCAAAACTAAGAATATCGAACCTAAAAGATTGCTGACATCCTGTAATGGCAGCTAGACTCAGAGAAAACTCAGAGAATGAGTGCATATTCACAGGCACACACACACACACACACACACACACACACACACACACACACACACACACACACACACACACACACACACACACACACACACACACACACACACACACACACACTCACATCTATATATATATATATATATATATATATAGATATGTGTGTGTGTGTGTGTGTGTGTGTGTGTGTGTGTGTGTGTGAAACTAGAACCATTTATCAATGAGTTTGCCTGTCAACAAGTGACAAAGCTGGTGCAACTCATGAAAAATCAGCTGTTCAAAATGTACTGGCTTTGTCAGTATGAGATTGCTATAGAGTGGGGATTGGAGAATATGCCCTTTCTCCACTGTACTGTGATCTTGGAACTGGTATACATAATTAACAATGGGTGTGTAGCGATCCCTGGGACTTGCTCCCCTGCAAAAAATATTGTGTGGTTTAGTCTTTTGATATTTAGGTGTCAATCATTGTTTGATTATTGAGTTGCTTTTTTGATGAATTTTATTCATACATGCACACAGACACACACACACACACACACACACACACACATGTATATATATATATATATATATATATATATATATATATATATATATAATAAATATATAGAGAGACAGAGCAAACGAAAAACAGATATAATTAGACAGATATAGCTGTGAAGGCTTGCCCTATACTGGGGTTGCAGAGGGACTTGCCAGCCTGGAAGTTTTGCAAGCTTGGGACATTCACTGTTTTGAATAGTGACCACCCAAGATTTTAGATGTTTTGGGGTCACATAATGACAATGATTAAACAAATCAGTATTAGTCATGGTGGTCCTGGTGATGGCAGTGTAATTCTTCAACAATTATAGCAAGAGTAAGAAACTATGAGTAAATTATGAGCTAGTATTTAACATATGCAATTCAATAATCTGACATCAGCTTAGGAAAAAAATATTGTCAGAATATTAAAGCAGTATAAAGAAAGCAGATTTTATGACTTCTGCAGAGGTTACCGTTTCTCTTCTAATGTAACCACTAATTTTGTACAACAATGGAGGTTGTCAGATTCTCAGTAAGTTACATGATTACCTTTGATGCTAGAAAAATTTAAAGGTGTGGGTTCTGTTCCCATGCCATGTTTTTGGGTTTATTTTTTCCAATGCTAATACTGTTGTGCAGCATAAAGGGATTGTTGCGTTCCTGAGTGTTGTGCACTTTAGATGACACTTAACCCATGTGCACTTCCAAAACAAATGCTTCAATCCTGCTTGAGGTACACTTCACTTTAACCAGGAAACATCTTTTTTTCCTACCTTCCATTCTAAGCCCATTGGGGTGAGAGCCATCTGTGACCAATTCTGAGCTGTTGGTCCAACATACAGTGCACTGTTTTAGCCCATGTGATCCCATGAGTTTTTTTTTTCCAGATTTTAGCACCCCACACCTTATCCTCACCCCAACATTATCCCTGATGCCATTTCAACTGTAAGGCTTGTCTGGTGACTTTGTTAGCTGTCCCCTTAAGTCAGCATACTGTTGCTTTGTTTAGTTTTGCCAATGTGTTTAATTTTCCCATACCACGTTATCCATAGGCTCAATGTCTTTTGATTCATAGCAGCACTGCAGCCATCTCTAGCCATTACTTTTAGCAGGGCATACCATCTGTCATACCATTGTAATGGAGTACCACCATTCACTTCAGTGGAGTCCAAACTGGAATCCTAATTTACCCAGTAATTTGAATCTGTCTTGCCCCCCCCTTCTCCGACTATTGCAGAAGATCTTTAATCTCCTTCACCCCACCTTTTGGCTAACTTTAAGTAATGTGAAGGCAAGCACTACCAAGTGTGTTTCAAGTTGTTCCATTAGTCTTCAATTTATAAAACCGATTCAGTTTGTCTAACTTTAAGCTTTGGCCACATTATTACTTCATCCTCAGATTTAAAACACATTAAGTGTTCTCAAAGAAAACCGAGCTTTTAAAGGTAATACCATTTAAGTAATTTACTCCACTAAGAGTAAAATTTGCATTGAGTGCTTTTAAAAATACAGGAAGCACTACCGTGTGACAAATGTCCATTCACCTGTGAACGTTTTGACAAAAAAATCTTAGCTATATTAAAGTTCTGCAAACATTTTTTAATACATCAAGGTAATGTGATGCTGTTTTCACATGGGAAAAAAAACATAATCATATCCATTCTCCACAGATTTATCTAATATAAAATCAAGAACTATATGTGTTAAGTATATAGTGGTAAACAGACACTTGCAATACAGACAAGGAGGTGAGGCCATATCAACAGAACAGCACATCCCATGTGCCATCTAGGGGAATTAATAAAACTATAGCTTTACAAGATTTAAGTGTTATAATGCACCATATAGAAGTCTGCTTTCAGCCATATGCATGACAGTAGTTCTCCATCAGGTCTAAGGTCAATAGTCAAAGACATTACCATGAGTAAAGGATACATGCTGTCAAAAAGGATATTATCTCCTGTGACATACAGTCCCATTGTAATATGTTAGCTAAGATACAATAAGTAACGTAAGATACAGCAATCATGGTATAAGTAATATGTTAAAAAAATACAAAAAGTAGTTTAGGTTTAATAAAGCTTCAGTTGACAGTGCACAATATAGAATGGGTTTCATGGTACAATATGAAAACATAACCCACAAGACACAAATGTTCAGCCAGTTGTATGTGCTCAGTACAAAACAATGCAGTTACTGTACAATCAATACAGTATGCTACAAATCAGTAAAATGTCATGGGAAAAGGTGTCACAAGTTTTAAAGAACAACATAAGTTATAGGCAAAGGTGCCACAACATTAGCAAATACTAGGTGGCAAACATGATTCAAGTTGTAGGTGTGGGTGTTACAAGCTTAGCAAGTGTGATCTGTCAGACATGATTCAGGTTTCAGGCATGGGTGGCTCAAAATCTAGTGGTGCAGTAAGACTGAAGAGCAGGCTCACACTGGTGGTTCGCAAGCAGTAAAAGAATAAAATTGATGTAACCCAGGTAGCACATTCACCTTTGATGCAGAAGCCAGTGGGTTCTCTTCCCACAGCAGGTGATTGGATTGCTGACATTGCAGTGTCGCATGAGGGTGGGGGATGCTTCACTCCTGAATGTGTCGTCCTTCAGATGAGATGTTAAACCAGGGTCCCATCTGCTTCAGTAGATGGTAGCTCAAGTGGATGTAAAATATCCCATGTCACCTGTTTAAAATAGCAGGGGAAGTTCACCGATGCCCTGGCCAAATTTCTCCTAATAGTATCAAGTTCTACCTTGGGTTTCCTCTGAAAAGAGGCCACTAGCCTAGTAGGACTAACCCTAGGAAAAATAAAATAAAATAAAAATAAAATAATAAATTAAAATGTATTTGCTTCCCTGGTTAAATAGGAAACACTGTATAAACAAAATGCAAGTTAGCACAACTTCAATAAAGTGCAGTGAAAATAAATAATAATAGTAATTTCCCTGGTGGCCTAGGGAACATCAGTTGTCCACAGTCCAGTGAGTTAACTGTACCTTCATATAATTGTAATTCACAGCTCCACTTGCTAACCCTCCTCATTCAGTTAGAGAAGTACAGTACAGGTTTTTCAAAACAATAATGCATATTGTTTAAATATGTACTCAGTCTGATAAAATGCAAAGCAAAGTGTCACATTCCCAGTCAGGTGGATATCACAATGACAAATACTGCTTTATAGAATTAGTACAAAATACAGACAGACATATACACACACTCACTCACACACACTGACATTACTGAATAAGCACCCAGACAGATATGCTTTTTCACTATTATTGTGCAATTTCTAAAAGCTTGATATGTGAAATATGCCATTCTAAATAAGCAAGGAAAGGACTGCTCTTCTAAAAAATGATAGGAAACAAACAAAACATCCTTTAGAATAAAAAGAAATTACAATAAAATAAATCAACAAAAAAGACACTTTTATACACTAAAATCTTCACCACTCTAGCTAATTGTGCAACAACTGGAGCAGTGGCAAGAAAGTATTAATCAGAGACAGGTATAGTCGCAGTGAGAACGACTCCATTATGTCATGTCTTTGAATCAAACATGTTAGCACTCTCCCTATCAGCCATGGCATAATATTAGCAAACGCACACTTAAACACATATACACACAGACATGCACACGCACACACCTACACACACACACACACACACACACACACACACACACACACACACACACACGTGTGCGCGCGCACACATACACTCATACATTCATCTGACTTCATTCATGCCCTAAGAGACATGCACACTCACATGTCCACACACATTAACCACTCCCACCCGGCCTGAATTAACCTGCAGCATGACTGTTTCGGCAGGAGTAAATGGGTGACTGCTGTCTGTTACTGATATTCATTTTTTCTTCCTCCACTGATATTTTACTCTGCAAGGTTTCATAAATCAGGACCTGCTGGCATTTCTGGTGGAGATCCCGTGACTCATTTGCATTAGCCACTCCCCCAGATTGTTACATTAGTATGCAGCTTTACCACTAGTGGGAAACATCAGCAGTTTGGCTGTCTATGAATTATAAAGACTTAACAGATAGGGAAGCCACTCATGCTTAATACTCTTGGCAAGATTTTCAGAATCCCAGCCACAGTCATTGATTATTGTTATTATACAAAGACATTATTTAAGAACTGCATTGTTTACCTTTTATGAAATAATGCTGTTATTGCATGAGGGGACTTTAGTTTTCTTCCACTTCTGGGATTGGCTGCTGGACATGAGTGGTGTTCTGTGCAAGGATGTGTCATGTGCATCCTTGCTCTTACACAGTACATAAGTGACATGCTGGAATTAAACACTTTCTTCTTGAATGCCTACCCATCATATATCCATGTCTTCTCCTTCTTGTTCTGTCTTTAATGTTAGATTAAATACAGACTGAACAAGAAGAAGAAGAAGCAGGTGTATGAGAGGAAGGTTTTTAAGTAGTCAGTAAATTGTCTTCTTGTTAAATACACTATGTGGCTCTGGTGGCAGGACTTTTTTATTAGTAATGTCCAATTTACAATGGACACACTGATTCCTCTGTCCTGTAAGTGTAGAACTTTAACTATCTTTCATTGTATAACTTCCAATAACCCATTTTATCCTTTTTAGGATAATGAGGATGTCCTCTTTAGTTATGTCTGGAACCTCAGAAGTAATACCTAACAGTATTCTGAGATAATACAAAATTGAAAAAAATAAATAAATACATTTTAATTTGTTTTAAGTTTTAAGTTTTAGTACTTTATTCTATTTTTTATAATACAAAATAGTACCATATATTCATCCCCTGTGCACATAGCCAACATATTACTGAACAAAGTCAGCTTAAACTCTAATTCCTTATCTCTGCCTAACTATCCACTGCACATTAGTGTGCCACCTGAGCAAGTCTCATGTGCTCTCTCCAAGGCTAAGAACACTGGCCCCATGGGTACAGATAATGTGCCAGGCCAGCACCAAGCATTGTCTGACTGATTTGTTATTAAGACTATTCAATCTCGGTCTCTCCACTGGTTTCATGCCAAAGGGATGGAGGACTGCTGTAGTCACTCCACACCACTAAGGGGACCAACTACTAATCCGGGAAACTAAAGATCCATGAACCTCACCAGCCTTATCTGTAAGGCAATGGAACACATTAAAAAGTCATAGGCAGTCTTCAAACCGTCGACCTAAATCAGTTTGGGTTTTGTTAAAGGCACATCCTGTGTCCTAAACTTGGACTTTTTTGAAAAAGTCACAGAGGCATTACTCTCAAGGAAATATGTTTCCCTTCTTGCATTAATGATAAGCTAATCAAACAAAATCTAAACCCCACCTGGGATACCCACTGGACAGCAAACTTGCTCATGAAGAGAACACAGTCTATTAGTGTTGGAGGCACACGCCCAACCAAAAGAGTAGTTGCAAGTAGTGTGCCTCGGGGATCTGTACAAGGACCATTCCTCATGTAGCTCAGAGATGTGTACAAATATCACTCCTCCTGGCATTTGTTTCTCTAACATCAAGGCTGACACTAAAGGCCTGAGACCGATGATGGTGGCTAATGATTGTAAACTGGAAGCTGCCATAAACATCCCAACTGACCATTGGATTCTCCAGGTGGGCCTACTGTGCACTAACAGGCATATACTTAGATCACAGGCTGACCCTAAATGTCAAGAAATGCAACTGTGTCCTATGACAGACTAGGGCAGCCATGCTGCTGTCACATAGGTAGTACCTGCCTAAAAACTGACTCAGTGATTAGGGGCTTGGGCACTTTCATTGACAATGAACTATCCCTTGACCACCATATTACCCCTGTTGTTATGAAGACCTTTTAACTAGCCAGACTGATGACTAAAACTATATCTTCTAGACCCATGGAAGTCACCACCCTCCCTCTACTCCACTCTTATGACATCACTTATAGAGTATACTGCCCCCTTTAGTATGGACTCATATAAACCCATGACAAAGCTTGACAAACCACAGTATTTCCTTAATAAAACAATCAAGGCCATGTCCACATTTAGCTAAATGGACCACTTTAAAGTAATCTCACTGTTTTCTTTATCCTGTTGACTTCTGAGAGGAGACTTTGCCCAGCTTACATGGCCTTGGAGAATCTAGTCCTCTGTAGCCTCCTTGATATCCACAAAACTAATAAAATCCTAAACAGTCGCTTAAAGGATCAGAACTTCCACTATAATATAAAGTGGACCTGGATCTTGGTGTTAAAGATATCTGTCACAGAGAATACCTATTTTATGGAATAAGCTCCCTCTGTATGTGAAGTACAGTAGTTCCTTGATCATTATTAAACACAACCTGGATAACTGGATGGGCAATCATCAGTGCACTCCAGTCTGTCCATTCAGGCTCTCATGTTAAGGGGAAATAACTACGTCCAAAGTAATTCATATTGTTGGGAGTCTAGCATGACCCTCATGCTCTTCTAGGAAGGGGACATACACAGGCACAAAGTAATTCATCCTGTGAGGGGTCTGTTATTAATTTCAAGTGTTGGACAATTCAGTGCAACATTGTATGGCTAGGCTGTAAGTGCTCCACCAGATCAACATCCTAATATGTGCCTGTGAAGTTAGGAATAACCAGACCTTTGCATAGAAGGTTATATGAACATACTTACTTCATTGGTACAGATTTTAAACAGTCAGCTGAGTATACTAATTTTAAAACAGTTTTATTCTGTTTTGGATGTTTTAAAAGCTAATCTGAGAGGTCATTATGTACTGAATACAGTTCGATTTTTAAGGAAATACCCACTAAAATATTGATTGAGTGGGCAGTTCTTTCAGTGTTATTTAACTGTCAGAAGAAGGTTCTATAAGTTTGAAGATTTGAAAGATCTAATCAATTAATTATGTGTATGAGTTTTATGTATGATAAACCCGGGTTTTCGGCTCATTACTTTAGTGGTGTGCATTTTTTCACATGCATACCTATCAACTGTTTTATTTTAACTGTTTTACATTGTCATCCCTATATTCAACATTATATCCTGGTATAATTATGATAATAAGGGCAGTATGCATATTTCCTTCAGCAGCTTTAGGACTGAGCTTGTAAAGGTCTTTATTATAGGTTTGTAGGTTCATAGGCTTATAGGATGTTACTAGGCTATTGATCTGAGGATCTTTACAAGCCTAGCTGTTGAATCCCAGTATAATAGTAAATGAAAGATATCTTTCATGCCAAGGTTTTTCTAGCAAGGGCTACTCATGTCCAGGAGAGAAGCCAGGGCAGTCCTCGGCAGAATTTAGGGTTTCCCATCTAGTCATCCAGGTTGTACTTAAACAGGGTCATTGAGGTGCTCTACTTGATATGGATTGGAAGCCTATTCCAGAAGACTGGCAACCTCTGAGAGATGTATCTGTCTCTGCAGCAGGTCCGGTCGCAGGCTAGATTTCCGTTCCTGGAATGGGTGGCTCTAGTCCCATTTGACTTATATTTGTGTAGCATTTCCATTAAATTTGGGTGAGAGGTAGCCCTGTAAACCAGACATAAGTTACCTCTAAGTAGTCTATATGCTACTGAGTACAGTCATAGTGACTTCAGTCTGTCTGTATAAAACATGTGCTGGAGACAATGAAATTTCTTGGTTAGGAATGTCTAAGGTCTGTCAAGTTGCTGCAGGTATCAAGTACGGTACATACTAAAGGGAGCATTATATTCAATAATAGGCCTGATGAGGGATGAGTACATAGAGGTTATAACCTCTTTTGCTCTTAAGGCGATGCCTTTGCTAATTAGGTGAGCAATGTAGAATGCCTAATTCACCACAGTAGACACATGGTAGTCAAAGCTGAGGTCACCGTTAACTTGTGTTCCCAGGTCTCTCACTACTGAATTGGTACTTAATCAGCAGGGATATGGTTTTTACCAAAGGGAATAATGATTTTTATGATTTAGTTTAAGACCATGGCTTTGGCACCAATCATTGGTCTGTGTAAGCCCCTTTTGAAGTACGTTGATATCACTAGAGTATTTAGTGATAGCATCTAATTTGCAGTCATCTCCGAACTTGGTTAGATACACCCCTCCATTTTAGCTGGACTTCTGAGAAGTATATGCCGAACAAGTGGGGGCATTATATATATTAATCAATGGATGTGTCTTAGGCTTCAAGAAGTAGGGATCTGGGCCATATAACTCAACATTCTTCTATTACATTCCTTGAAGCTATGTGTTTTTCTAGATACTATATCATTTTTTTGGCAAGGGGCACACACACACACACACACACACACACACACACACACACACACACACACACACACACGCACATACACTCCCTCTCTCTGTTATCTCTTTATTCTTATATATCACAGTTTGTTGGGTTGCAGTTAAAATAATAATTTTATTTTTGCAGGCATGCTTGGCCAATACTTTGGCCAGTGTCATTACTATGAAGGGATGAATACTTCTATATTTATTTCAGCATTGTATATAGTTATTGCCTCCTGGGAACACTTTTAACATTTGCTGTCCTTATGACTTAGCCAATGCTGGCAATCAGTCTGTCTACCATACCTTTCATCTGAGGTCACACATGTATGATATTCTGGTGGTAGATTTCAACATTTTTACAAAACGTACTGAATGATAGTCATTTTAAGACAATGGGGTAGCAGGTATCCCAGCTACAAAAATCATCTTATCTAGAAATGGAATGACTACATTTCCTGTTATGGATTTCAATCCTTCAGTTATTGGAAACCTTAACTATTCCTCTATCACTAATAATAACTAATCAACACTGCTTATGCATTCATAAAATAATCAATATTTAAGTCAGGCCATGAAAGTATCAGTAACTCTGTTGTGGAACATTGGAATTACTTGAAGTGTTTATTTGAAACATTGAAGAGTCGTGCAGCATTTTATTACAGGGAACCATAACTTCCCCTCACCATGGTTTCAATATTTAAGGTTTCTAAATGTAACTCAGGCCTAAAAAGCTATAGATTTAATTTGCAAACTCTAAGGTTTAATTAACCTTTTACACTCCAGAAAGTAATTGCCATCAGTGGGAACGGTGACTTCCCATCTTTACCGCTCATGTTTCTAATCTGTCTAAACCTGGAATGTTTTTGTCTTTGTCTCTGACAAGTATTGTGCACACAGAAATGTTTTCAGTTGCTTTTGTACAATGTCCTTTTCAGTCTCACTCTCTGTCACAGTTAAACCTTCCAACAGAGCACAGTCAACTCCCATGTTAACATGGTATCCAGCATGCATGCCTTGCATTTATTTAAATAGTGAACTTCACTTCTTATTAGCTGACATTACAGGAATTAGACCAACTATTTTTACTGTAATTTCTGTTTGTTACTATACTTCCAATATAATTTTAGTACATTTTTATTTAAGCAGAAAAAAATAAGTGATTTACTTACAAATACCAAATTTCATGAAATCCCACATTTAAATCTGTGCTCAAGTAATTCCAGTTCTGTAATTGTACTTAATTGTTCCAGGAAAAACTATAAAAGACAGTGATATTGCTTATTGTGTATCTTACCAGTAAATGTATCCAAAGTTTGCCTTCAGATTAGTCAGCTAAATTCTGTTTCCTTCTTTTCTACTGAACTTTGTATCAATTTAACAACCTGCCTAACAATCCTTTTGCCTTTACATCAGCATTTAATGTACTGCTGATCTATTTGAATTAATCTCAGAGACTTTGTAGCAGTATAACTTACTAAAGAAAAATTAGACCTAAACAGTACATCATAAACAATTTTAGTATTTTACAGTCATATCCAGTGCATACATACATATATACAAATATTTCAAGCACAGTCATTAATGCCAGTCTAGCCTGCCAATATACCAAAACAGTTGTTCCCATAATGTGTCCAGGCTGTTCTTAAAAATATCTAAACTAGTACTTGCTTTAATGTAATTTGGCAGTCTGTTCCATATATCAGTTGCTCTCTCAGAGACTCGGTTAGTACACTTCTCATTCCTATAGAATCTTTTTTAATTTCTCCAAATCTTTTGGGTTTCTAATACCATGGCAGGAATAGACCCCATTCCTTAGTCAAAGTATGATTCAAGTTCACGAAATTAGTATTGCTTCAATCTTTGATGTCAGCCAGAAGTGCTCTTCTCAGCACCTGCAATGTGCCCAGAAATGACCCCTTCTGCAGTTTGTATGGAGTTACATGTATTCATAACATATCTAAATCCGATTGTAAATTCTTTTTTATAAGACCTGTCGCTCCTACTACTACTGGAACTGGGTATCTTTCTTCTACATTGCTCTCATTTCTGCCTGTAAATCCTGATATTTTATGACTTTGTGTCTCTTTGTACACAAGACACTATAGTCACTGGGTATAACAATTTCAATGATCAGTGCAACTTTTGTCTTCTTTTCATGTACTATTATATCTGTTTTTCTCACATCGATCTTTTGAACTGTTGGTAATGGGTAATCCCATGGAATGTAGACTTCATCATTTTCTATTATGCTTTGTGGCTCATGTTTCCAGTGTTTTTCAACTACTTCAATTATTATAATATTTGCACAATCCCCTGTACAACAGTCTTGCCACATTATTATGCCTTTCTGTATACAGTCCTTCTGCCATTAGTATGTCACAACCAGCAACAAGATGCGCAACTGTTTTCAATTCTGTTTTACAAAACCTACATTTGTCTGTTTCTCTCACATTCAATGGACTTTGTAAAACAACATGTGCGTAGCCCACTATCTTGGGCCGCCAATATTAACCTTTCATCTTTTGGTATGAATCTTCTACATAGATTGTCTAATGATTATCTAGTACTAACCCTAAACATTCTAGAGATAGATGTCTCTAAATGCCTTATACACCTGAATAAGATCTCTTCTCAGATAACTGTAAGAGACACTGTGCAAGTTCAGATATTTTAGTCTTTCATAATAGCTTAAAATTTCACATCCATGGATGCTCTTGGTATATTTCTGCTGTACCCTTTCCAGTTTATTTGTGGCTTGTTTTCTTATAGGGTTTCCATATTGTTATTCCATACACAAGTTTGGGTCTAATGTAACTAATAAACAATGACTTCATCATTTCTGATTTCCTAGACTTTATAGATCTTTTTTATACAACCTATAGTTCTATAACTATCATTAACCAATTGGTTGATATGATTAGAAAAACTCAAAGCTGGATCTACCTGTGGATCCAGGTCCTTTAATAAATCTACAGTTTCAATCCCTGTGTGCTGTATTAAATATTCACCTTTCAATTTATGTCTCCCAGATCCCATATACTTAGTTATTGATGTATTTATCAGCATATTATTATCATGTGCCCAAATGGTCAATTTGGTCAAGTTCTTTTGCAGACATGTGCCACCTTATCACCATTCCTCATTCACTAAGCAAACTTCCAGACACTCAATGACTATCCTAGCCTTTTCATCTCATTTATAAACAGCCCTTTACATTCTATTATGCAGCAGTTATGTCTTATAACACAGTGCCTGCTCACGCGACTGTCACTTTCATTAACACCCTATTTTCTTGTATTATGCTATGCTGCCATCAACCTCCATCTAAAATAATATATGCCATCTACTTACCCACCAAAGCTACCACAAGCAAACATGCAACAGTTTTCTCTTCAAAGGATCCACAATATGGACTTTCTAAATTGTATCCTCTGTGCAGAGCTGTCATGGTAGCCTCAGATATAGCAGTAAAGTACAATCTCATTCTGTAAGCTTTTTACTTTCAGTCAAAGCAAAAACTGTGTGGCAGACAAATTGAGCAGGACCAGGACATAGATCCTTACTAATGGAAACTGAATCATGGAGTTTTCCAAGATTTGATCCAGCTGTGGTGACTTGTCTGCTTCCATTCACAACAAACAAATGGCAAATTTTGCTCCAGGACACATTGTAAGTAGCCTGGGAAACACTCCCCTTTTCCTTGAACAGGAATGTTCTTTTATGCCTTTTTACCCTTTCTGTGGTATTCATAGTGACGCTAAAGATTCAGAAGGGGTCCTTCTTTTGGAAATAACCAAAGGCAATTGTCACAAGCTTCCTCACAGAATTGATACTCACACAAGACATGGCGTTCTTCAAAGCTCCACAACTTAAACATTTTCTAGCTGGTGCCACTTTAAGTACCAAAACCACTTTGCAGCTAGCACTTCTCTGCTTCAAAAATACTTGTGTGATTATGTTTATCCTCTTCTTTTTCCTCATTTCTCTAGGAAGGTTTATCTTTCATTTTAGTTGCTTTTAAAGGGGAATATCTGTCTACCTATAAAATAGATTATTCATTCTTGGGATCTTAATTTTCTTTTACAGGTACTAACTATTGATCCATTTAACTGGCTCTTCAGGCTGATCTGATGTTCTAATCATGGAAATCAGTGTTATTGATTGCTCTCAACTCTGCAAAAGGAGTATATTAGTTGCAGTCTGTTATGGCAGGCCAACCTTATCTACTTTTCCTCAAGGATAGAGTTTCCTTGAGAGAAAATACTTTTTTTATGCCTAAAGTGGTATCTGAGTTTACTTTGGGACATCATTTCCCTCTCTCTGTCTTCTTTCTAGAACCTAAAATGAGGAAAAATGGATCATTTTTATTCTGGGATGTGAACAGACAACCCAGATACAATTCTGACAGAATTAAAACCTTCATAAATATTGGCCAGTTATCCATTTTTTTGTGAACTGTGAACTAGTGTCAAAACAGATAATTATTTTTCCAACCATAACTGAATTCAATGTGAAAAAAATTATTGTGAAAAAACAAACCTGTGCGTTGCTGAAGGTAGTCCAACAAACAAAACAACAATTCAACAAAAATGTTGACAGACCACCACGAGCTGATAAAAACTTCCTTTAATGCTAAAAGCGTAAAACCATAAAGCAGCAATGACAACTATAGCCAATGTTCTTGAAATCAATTTTCTTCAAAGGAAACAAAAACAACTGCGATAAGCACTTTTAGCCGTAGCCTTCTCAGATCATATTAGCTGAACTACTTTCTTTACTCTTTAAACCATCTTTAGCCAATCCTTAAACAGAAACTAAACCAACTCCTTCTCTCTCCTCCAATTATATTGCTTTATAATTCATCCAATCATCACATCAATAAAGTTTGACCAAGCCTACTTCCTCGACCAATCAAGACAGTTTATAGGAATGTCATCCTTTTAGAATGGGTTTTAGCAGAACCACTCCATTTAATCCCAGAGGGTGATCAGCTCTTAAATCTGTCATCCACTTTACTTCTGCCACTTCAGTTTTATTATGTAGATCCCCTCTTCTCATATCTTCTGGTATTTGTTCTAATGCCATAAATTCAAAAGCATGTTTCATATTATCCTTGACATGACATAATAGATCATTGGTTTCAAGAGAGTTCTTGATGTCATATAAGTGGCAAAGGACTCTTTCCTTAAATAACCTATTGGTTTTGCCAATGTAAAAGGCAGGGCAGCAATTACTTCTTTTATGCCTAAAGTGGTATCTGAGTTTACTTTGGGACAAACTTTCCATCTCCCTGTCTCCTTTCTAGAACCTAAAATGAGGAAAAATTGGTAATTTCTATTCTGGATGTCAACAGACAATCCAGATACTATTCTGACAAATTAAAACCTTCAGAAATACTGGCCAGTTATCCATTTCTTGTGAACTGTGAACTAGTGTCAAAACAGACAATTACTTATGTTTACCCCCATGGTATTTCCATTTTTTTCCAACTATAATTCAGTTCTAGGCAGGGTGAAGTCACACGCTATTATGGTCTTGACTTCTTCAGTGGCTCTTTGGAAAGGACTGTACTCAGTAACCATTCTACAGGCAACATCATGATCCTATGTGCACACTTTTACAAAGCACTACAAACCAGATTCCTTCTCCAGGTCTAGAGCGAGTTTTGCTAGGACCATTACTCAGAAGCTCCTGGACCTTCATCCTTCCTCTTCCCAGACCTTAAAAGCTATGGTATACTACGTATGTAGCTAAAACTACTGTAGCAGTGACCATATGATGAACATAGTACAATTGTGTAAGTAAAGTTACCATAACAGTAGACATTCTATGTACACTGCTGTAGTAGAGGCTCCTTCTTTCCATCCCCCTTATTTGAATATAATTTTTAATGCCACCTATCATGTGTCTATAGAAAAACAAAGAAAAAAGGTTGTCAATAAGAAGTTTTTTTTAAATATTGAGAAAGGTATGAGAAAGAGATGACAGATGCTGGGGAGCTCTTTTTTATGACTGGGGCAAAGTAGGACAATGAGGAATTTAATTGTACTGTAAAGCTTCAATTATTGACAAATAGTAAACAATTGGATTATTTGTCACTAATACATGTTGTTAGGAATGTGAGTTAGAAATTTGTGCATCACCAGGTCAGAGGCTTTGGTCAGAACAACAAATATTTCTCCCCTTAGTTTAACTTTGCCTGTGATTAACAAACTATCTCATATTAGGGTCCAGTTGACTGTCCTAGTACTTCCGCTCCTCCAGAATCCATTTTGATGAGAGTTTAGACATTATACTGAGTTATGTGGGCAGTGAGTTGTTTAGACACCAGCTCTTTTAGGATTTTTTCTGTAATGGAGTTAGTACAGTTTTTGACAGTTTTGATAGTAGCATACTTCTATAATGTGTGTATGATATTTTATGAGATGTGATAGTGGAGGGGGGGGGTAAAGATAGTGTGATAAACCAGGGGTGTACATTGTCTGTTCTTGTGGGTGCATCTGGCAGGATTAGTTTTAGATCATTTTATGTTTCTTGTTTATCTTTTGACAGTTGAAAGGGGTAGGTCTGGTGGATGTGAATAGAAGACATGGGGCGAGATCAGTTACTGTGATGTGTTTTGGGTTGATCAGTTATTTAAAGATGGTAGATTTGTGAACTCATTTAAAAAAATATTTCCTGAAAGGGTTCCTACTTTTGGTTGTAATTTGGTTGAGAGAGAAGCTGTCAGTGCTTTTAATGACCTGTTACACAACTGACTTGCTGCTAGAACTGCTTTGAGTGTGTTGTTTTATTTGCTGTTCTGTGA
>NC_056725.1:1230293489-1230322700 GCF_019279795.1 Protopterus annectens
CAAAGGGTACTGTTATGCATTTCTTGGCACTGAGTTTTAAGCCATGTCTTTGGCACCAGTCATTTGTCTGTGTTAGTCCTTCCTGTAGGATGTTAGTGTCTTAGCAGGATTCTGTGATTACGTCTAGTTTACAATCATCTGCAAACATGGTCAACCAGAGACCCTTGACATTGACTATGACATCTGAGAAGTACATGTCAAAAAAGAGAGGACCCACCACAGAGTCATTACCACAATTCATGTTTTGGAAATAACTCAGCAATCATGCACAACACAGACAAGACAGTGTGTGTGTGTGTGGGGTGTGTGTGTGTGTGTGTGTGTGTGTGTGTGTGTGTGTGTGTGTGTGTGTGTGTGTGTGTGTGTGTGTAAATGGTTGTCAGACACTCTGTCAAACAGCAATTTCTTCAACAGTGTGTTTAGGTGCATAAACAGATAAAATGTACTCATTGTCAAGTATATTTCAAATTGTAAGCAGGAAATTAGAAGATTTTTTGTGTTTATGTAAGTTGGTTTCTCTGGCAATATGTGAGTGTTTTTTTTTAGGGTTAGCCTGAGATTTTGTATTGTGTGTGAGGGAATGTTTGCTGGTTAGGGTTAAAGTAAGGGCTAGGTAAAGGGGATAGATATAGCTGTGTGTGCATGTTTGTATGTGATTGCATGTGTGAGTATTTGCAGGTTAGAGTAAGGGTTAGGTAAGGGGAAATGTTTAGTGTGTGTGTGTGTGTGTGTGTGTGTGTGTGTGTGTGTGTGTGTGTGTGTGTGTGTGTGTGTGTGTGTGTGTGTGTGTTTTGGAGTGCGTGCGTGAGTTTGTTGAAGGCAATTTGTTCAATGCACTGCTGTTGAATGTTTTTGAGTGTGTATGCCAGTGATTGTTAGGTTTAGAGTAAGGATTAGATTATGGAGAGAGATGTAGTATTGTGCATATTTAATGGTGTGTGTATATGTGTTTAAGTGGTGTGTAGTGGTACTGCTAGGAGAATGGGTTTTCTTAAGTTATTGTGTAGGTTTAATTTTAGGGTCAGGTGCAGGGTCAGCCTGCATGAGTAAGGTGGACAGGGGACCCATGTTCTTCTGAAAAGTAACATAAGGTTATTGCAATCAGTTTTGAAGTAATTGCAGAAATGGCTAAAAAATAATGCAGGTTAACCTTCACTAAAAACTCCTCATTAAATATAAATAGACAAAATAAGAAAATCATCCAAAGAAGCTACAATACTGAAATGAGTAATACTGAGTTGCTTCCTTTCTTTGTGCTTTTTTGCAGATGCAAGGCTTCATGCAACACTAAGATTCTGCTACAACCGGCAACTGCACCTGGCATGTACAAGAAATGAACTTTTAAATAAACTTCCTGATCAATATTTTAAAATGTTGTGTTGTTCTCCTTATTTGTAGTCCAATATTTTTCATGTCTCTGACTGCCAGTAGCTGCTGTTTACATTTAAATCAATCCAGAGAAGCCAAATGTATGTATATAGGTTATTCCTTCTTTCTCTCTTTTGGGTGTAGACATAAACACCAAAAATGTCCAGTTCCAATATTCTTCCTCCAAAAAATCACTAAAAATGAATCCAAAAGGCAAGGTGTATCATCCCAACAAATTTATTAAACAATGATTAAACAATATTTTATTATTTAAAATGGGTAAACAAATACTGGCAGCTCAAATCGCTTCCTTCTATGATTCAGTTAAAGTAATGTAAGCAGTGAGGAAGCTATATGGCAGAACGGCACCCAAATGGCGCCAAATTTAAATAGTGCTGGTGCGTAATCAAGGTTCGCTTATCCTTACCAAGCGATTCTCCCTCTAACACAATTCAGCAATCCATGCAACAGCAAAAGGTCTCCAAAAGATGCAAAACCACTGAATACAAACGAAACAAAGGCAGTTTTCACTTCACCGATGATGCACCACGACAAATACTAGTCAAAAGATGTATTTAAAACTGAATTTATTCAAAAACAGTCAGAACGGCAAGCGCTTTCACCCTTAGGCTTCTTCAGCGTTTAAAACGTTTTGTTTATGAATTTGGCTGCAGACAAAACATAAGTGATGAGCAACTCATGTATTTCTCATTTTAAAACTGTTATATTTTTCAATACACGGGATCTATCATCCCCAAGTTGTGACACTTTTCTAGTGTTTTATTTCATGTAATACCATTTAATGTTTATATTTACGTGCAATTCTGTTTTAAGGTAACCATGGCAATAATTAATAGACGAATGCACTCTTTTCTAATTGGTTTTACCATTGTATTTTAAGCAATGATATTTAACATTCCGCTGTTTGTCTGAAGAAGGCTAAATATTGTTTTAGCCGAAAGCGCTAACATTTCATTTGGATTTATTAAATACCAGCTTATTTTACGAAGTGGTCTCTGATTGTGTTCCTGCTCGCTTGTGTGTGGATTTGTTAATCAGAGTCTCTTTAATTGATGGCAGGTGAGTACCCAAGATGTCTGAATGCTGTAATTAAATCAAAAGGTAGTTCAACAAAGTATTAGTTTAAGGGTGTGCACACTTATGCAAACAGCTTATTGTATGTTTTTTATTTTTTATATTTTTTCCCTTAACAAATTTGTTTGCTTTTCAATTGAATTGTACAGATTATAGGTCATATTAAAAGTAGGAATTTTTTTGAAAAGATTTATTGTGGTCTCATTTTTTTATATTACAAAAACCTGGCATTTTAACAAGGGTGTGTACACTTATATCCACTATAGATACAATTGCCATATGTCTGGAGCTGTATATATTGCCACATGCTCAGCATTTTATAAGGGTGAAAACCATGGACCATTAGGAAAGAAAATATATCAACATATATATGTAATCAGAAAGAAAGATAGCAACAATGTCTTGGCGAGACATGCTGAACTATGAAAAACTTTTAATAAATTTATATTTTTATTATTGAAATAGTTACATGTAACAACAGATGGATTGAGTACAATAATATTTTATTAAAACATGAATTATACTGACAACTGTATTTTATTCATAGGTAGATACTATGTTACTGGCCCTTAGGCCTATATAACCCTAGCCAAAAAGGTACCCTGGCTTTCACCACCCAAGAAAATTATTTTCTTGTGCTCCTGCCAAGCGCCACAAAGGTGATCCCCAGGGTGAATTTCCTTTTTCCCATCCAATCATCAAGATTTTTCTTGAAGAGTGCTAATGACAAGCTTTGTTTGATACAGATAGGTAGTTTGTTCCAGAGGATGGGAAGTCTCTGGGACAGGAATGTATCCCTCCAGCATGTTCTGTTTATTGTAGTGACAAGGTTTAGGTCCCAAGAGCATGTAGCTCAGAGGGATTGGGATTTCTTTAAGTGGAGCATGTCCAACAGCTCTGGGTTTGACATAGCTTTGTATGTTAGGCAGAGATCACCTCTGAGTAGGCAATATGTGACGGAGTAAAGCTAGAGTTTTTTGAGACCGTCTGCATAGGGAATCTGTTTGAGGCTGGTAATCTGCTTTGTGAGGTATTTCTGTGGCCTTTCCAGTTGTTGTAGATGTCTTGTGAGGTATATACCAAAAGGGGCGTTGTACTCTATAATGGGTCTAATGAGTGATGAGAAGAGCGGAATAATGACCTCTTTTTTCCTGGATGAGAAACCTTCTGTGATGAGGTGTGCCATGTAGAAAGATTTCCTGACTATTGTGGCAATGTGATTATCAAAGGAGAGACCACTGTCCACCTGTGTCCCAAGATCTTTTATCACACTTTTGGTGTTAAGTAAACTACCACCTATCTGGTAGCTCATGGGTACAGAGTTTTTACCAAAAGGGATGACAATGCACCTTTTGGCATTGAGCTTGAGGCCATGGCTTTGACACCAGGCATCTGTCTCCATGAGGCCCTTTTGTAGGATGTCCACATCATTAGGAGTTTCGATTATGGCTCCTAGTTTGCAATCATCTGCAAACTTCATTAGCGAAAGACATTCTGTGTTAGCCTGTACTTCAGAAAAATAGATGCCAAACAGGAGAGGACCCAGGACTGAACCCTGTGGTACTCCACTTGTCACTGGTCTGAAGTTGGATTTGGAGTCTTCTACTGTCACAGTGTGGGTTCTGTCAGTGAGCCAGTTAGCAACCCATCTTGTGACATAGGGATTTATACCTAGTTTAGTGAGTTTACCTATAACTCCAGAGTGGGGGATGGTGTCAAAAGCTTTGGCGGGATCTAGATAGGCTGTGTGAACCACCTTACCCTCATCTATGGCTTTGGTGATTGCTTCAAAGAAGTCTATCAGATTTAGGAGACAGGATCTGCCTTTTACAAACCCAAACTGGGTGGGGTCCAGAGTTTGAAGATTACCAATGTCTTTGTGTGTAAGATCCATGATGATAAGTTCCATGGCCTTGCAAACCAGGCTCATTAGGCAAATGGGGCTGTAGTTCCAAGGGTCCGTGGTGGCTCCCCTTTGTGGAGTGGGATAACCATTGCTGTGCACCATTCAGTGGGCACAAAGCCTGAGATGAGGCTATGATTGAACATAGTGCTTAGGTGAGGTGCCAATTCATTCTGCAGTTCATGTAGAATGCAGCCTGGGATGTTGTCAGATCCCATGGATGCTGTGTTCTTGGCTTTGGAGAGTGTGTTTTTTATCTGTGCAGCCATGATTACAGGAAATTTGCATTCTTCTGGTATAGAGATGGGCCCTTTAGGGGGTGAGAGGGGGTAAAGTTAGCACTGAACCTATCTGCCAGGATGTTGGCAATATCAGTTGGGTCTGTATATTTAGTGCCATTGTGCTGTAACTCAGAGCAGATCTGAGTGTTGCCATTAAGATTCTTGACATATCTGCAGAATGCTTTGTGGTTGTCTTTAGAATCAGTGGCGATTTTGTTTTCGCAACTAGCTTTGGAGGATTTTATGAGGGATCTCAGCTTCTTACTGAGGCTGACCAGGGAGTTCCTCCAATCATGGGATTTTACCCTTTTTTGCAACAGTTTCTTTCTTCTGTTGTAGTGTTTGTTTATGGCAGGGGACCACCAGATTGGCTTCTTTTTTTTGGAGAATAGCACCTTGGTTCTGTTAGGGATAGCATGATCCATGCACTCATGTAAGTGCTTATAAAGTGCATTTGTGTAGGATTCAGCAGCCGTACCTCTATTGTCCGTCTGCATGGGTGTCGGGAAGTTTGCCACTTCTGTCTTAAGAAGTGCGAAGTTGGCTTTGGAGAAATTTTTTATGGTGGTTTCCCTAATGGGGGGTGGGGGCGGGATGTTGATGTCTAGGGTGATTAGTTTGGGGTCGGATCTGACCAACGAGGAATTGACCTCTGGTGTGGAACACCAGTCGTCCATGTTGGCAATGACCAGGTCTACGATATTGCTGCCCCTGGTGGGGGTGTGGATAAGTTGATCCAAGGCACTGGAATTTATGAATTCCAGAAAAAATTGAGCAAAAGAATTGGTACATGAGTATTTTCCCAGTTAATGGTGGGGTAGTTGAAATCGCCCATTAATAGGGTGTTGTGTTGCACCCTAATATTTTCCAGTGTATCAAGAAATGAGGAGTGGGAATCCTGGGGCATGGTGGGGGATCTGTATCAAGTTACAATTTGGATCTGTCGATCATGTCATCCCAGGCAGACAGATGCTGGATCCCCTTAGAATGACACCAGAAGCTTAGCCATTTGTTGAAGTCAATCATTTTGTCCTTGTATTGTGGTATCATTCTGGGTGATGGCAGGATGCTACTCAGGGCTAGTCATACCTGCCTGGAATACAGATCGGAGAGCTCCTCCATGTCTCTTTTAATATAGTCCAGGGAGGTACGTCTCAGGTCATTCGCACCAACATGGACAATGACAGAGTCATATTTGTACTTGTTGTGGAGTGACCTGAGTATGTGCATTATGTGGTGGATCCTGGCACCCAACAGGCAACTGACAGTAACTTTCTCCTTGTTTAGCCTGGTGAGTGGAACATCAGTGTGCCTGACTATAGAGTCACCTATGACTAGAGTGTTGGATACGTTGTTATGCCTTATGGGCTGTAGTTGAGGGCCACACTGAGTTTGTGGGCTATGTGTCATTTGGGTTGTGTTGTAGGGTGGAGGTTGCTTGTGTTTCTGCTCTGGAGGTCACTGTTACTTGAGTAGATTTTTATTGAGAGCCTCCATTAATGTAGGTGTGTGTTTCATGTTTCTATGTGTGTGTTTTGGTTGTGTAGGTTTTGAGGGACTGTGTGATGAGTGTGGTGTGGTGCAAATTCTTACCTTCTCCTCCTGACTATCTAGTCTAGTCTTGAATGAAGAGAGCTTTGCTTCCAGTTTGGCTATATAAGTGCATCTCTCACAGGTTGTAGTGTTGGGTGGTAGGAGGAGAGGGTTGTCTGTGTACATGAGGCAATTGCTGCATTGTCCAAAGATGCCCGGATTCATCACATAGAACGCAGACAGGAGAAAATACCGGGAGCTGAGCCTTAGACATGCCTGGATAGGTGCTTATTTATTAAGTACTAAAAACTGTTTTCCTCTAGACAAGTGAGGAAAGTTGAGTGCTGTAGTAATTTGTAGCTTATTTAGTGCTTGCAATGAGTTCTGAACAAGTGCTAAGCTCAAAGAAACAAATTTTAGTGCTAAAACTAAAAAACTTGCTTGTTCTAAGGGAAAATTTGAAGAACAGACTTTATGGCGCTGGGAATAGTTTAACCCTGGCTAAGCGGTGATGCATAAAGCACACTTGTGCCACTAGGGTGCAGGGGAACCTTCTCCAAAAAAAGACAATCTGGATTAGTGCTCAAGTTATACAAACAAAGTTGGATTCACCAGGTATGAATTTAGTCTATGCTTCAGCAACTAAGCTGCACCAGTTTCAGAAAGAAACAGTTCAAATAAGCAGGCACAATAAGCCTTTAACCAGAAATTCCCAGCTCAGAAGGGAAGAATCTACCCTCTCCTCCCACAAGAGTGCAAACCACAACCTTTCTTAATGAAAAATAACTGGCCTGAAGCCCAAGTGCTTTAACCAGAACTAATACACTTTTAGAATAACAGACACTGAGCCTTCAATCAGCAATTCCCAACTTAGAGGGATGTAAGCTACCTGTCCTGCCACAACAGTGCAAACCACAAACATTTTTAATGTAAAACAACTGGTCTGGAGCCCAAGTGCTTAAACCAAAAGGCTTAGAGTAACAGTTACAATATAATCAGGCTACTACAAAGCAGAAATAAACAGAGCAGAATAAACACAATTAAGTATTTTTAAGAAGAGGCAAAAGCAAAATAAAGTGCAAATTTTTTTTAGTAAAGAGCAAAGACAGATGAAGAAGAAGCAGAAGAAAAATTAAAGGTTATGAAATTAAGTGGGTTGGCCTTCTTAAATGTTCTCTCTGTATTAAGTAGAGTGAACACCAGACTGGGAGGGGTGTCCAAGATCAAATTTACAGTAGGAGTGGGCAACTGCAAAGCCACCAACTATAACACCACCACAAAAATAAGATGGGGGGAATAGTTTCAGGACAGATAGGAAAAGAAAATAATGCCAGAAAATGTATAAAATAATTCAGCCAGGCAAAATTAAAACAATGCAGGACTCTGAAAGGTTAAAATGCCAAGAAATAAACTTATCAATCAGCGATATATTTCCAGATTGTTTGAGAATCACACTTCAGCCAGAACACCAGGAGATTCCAACAGTGTAAGCAAAAATTTACAAACAGAAACTGTTTTTAAATCAGCAAGCCTTGAAAAAATCAGATAACACAAAAGCTGTTAGACCAGTTTTATAACTTCGCCACAGCAATAGGGGGGGAGCAGTTTCAGGACAGATGAGAAACAAAAAACAAGCAGTTTCAGGATAGATGAGAAAAAGGAAAACAATGACAGTAAATATATAAAATAATTCAGTCAGGCAAATATAAGTCAATGCAGGACTCTGAAGGGTTAAATTGCCAAGAAATAAATGTACAAATCAGCGATATATTTCCAGATTGTTTAAGAATCACACTTCATCCAGAACACAAGGACTTTCCAACAGTGTATGCAGGCATTTAGAAACAGAAGCTATTTTTATATCAGCAAGTCTTGAAGCAATCAGATAACATAAAAGCTGTAATACGTTTTATAAACTTCACCACAGGAATAGGGGGAAGCAGTTTCAGGACAGATGAAAAACAGAAAAAATGCAGTTTCAGGCCAGATGAAAAAAAGAATACAATGCAGGAAAATATATAACAATTTTCAGTCAGGCAAAATTAAGACAATGCAGAATTCTGAAAGGTTAAAATGCCAAGCAATATACTTATCAATCAGCGATATATTTCCAGATTGATTTAGACTCACACTGCAGCCAGAACACCAGGAGGATCCAACAGTGTATGCAAGAATTTAGAAACAGAAACTATTTTTAAATTAGCAAGCCTTGAAGCAATCAGATAAAACAAAAGCTGTTAGACCAGTTTTATAAACTTCACCACAGGAATAGGAGGAAGCAGTTTTAAGACAGATGAGAAACAGAAAACAATGACAGAAAATATATTAAATCATTCATTCAGGCAAAAATAAGACAGGATAAAATGCCAAGAAGTTTAATTATCAGTCAGTGATATATTTCCAGATTATTTGAAAATCACACTGTAGCCAGAACACCAGGAGTTTCCAACAGTGTACGCAGGAATTTACATACAGAAACTATTTTTAAATCAGCAGGCCTTGAAGCAATCAGATAACACAAAAGCCGTTAGACGAGTTTTATAAACTTCACCACAGGAGTATGGGGGGGAAGCAGTTTCTGGACAGATGAGAAACAGAAAACAGGCAGTTTCAGGACAGATGGGAAATAGAAAACAATGCCAGAAATTATATAAAATAATTCAGTAAGGCAAAATTAAGACAAAGCAGAACTTTGAAAGGTTAAAATGCCAAGAAATATACTTCTCAATTAGCGATATATTTCCAGATTGTTTGAGAATCACAATGCAGCCAGAACACCAGAAGTTTCCAACAGTGTATGCAGGAATTTACAAACATAAACTATTTTTAAATCAACTAGTTTTGAAGCAAACAGATAACGCATAAGCTGTTATACCAGTTTTATAAACTTCAACACAGGAATAAGGGGTAGCAGTTTCAGGGCAGATGAGAAACAGAAAACAATGCCAGAAAATAAATAAAATAATTCATTCAGGCAAAATTAAGACAATACAGAACTCTGCAAGGTAAAAATGCCAACAAAATATACTTATCAATCAGCTATATATTTGCAAAATGTTTGAGAATCACACTTCAGCCAGAAGACTAGGAGTTTCCAACAGTGTATGCAGGAATTTATAAACAGAAACTATTTTTAAATTAGCAAGCCTTAAAGCAATCTGATAACACAATAGCTGTTAGACGAAATTTTTGAAACTTCACCACAGGAATATAAGGGAAGCAGTTTCAGGACAGATGAGAAAAAGAAAACAATGCAAGAAAATATATAAAATAATTCATTCAGGGAAAATTAAGACAATGCAGAACTCTGAAAGGTCAAAATGACGAGAAATATACTTATCAATCAGCTATATATTTGCATATTGTTTGAGAATCACACTGCAGCCAGAATACCAGGAGTTTCCAACAGTGTATGCAAGAATTTACAAACAGAAACTATTTTTAAATTAGCAAGCCTTGAAGCAAACAGATAACATAAAAGCTGTTAGACGAGTTTTATAAACTTCACCACAGGAATAGGAGGAAGCAGTGTCAGGACAGATGAAGAAACAGAAAACAATGTCAGAAAATATATAAAATAATTCATTCAGGCAAAATTAAGACAATGTAGAACTCTGAAAGGTAAAAATGCCAAGAAATATACCTATGAATTAGTGATATAGTTCCAGATTGTTTGAGAGTCACACTGCGGCCAGAACACCAGGAGTTTCCAACAGTGTATGCAGGAGTTTATAAACAGAAACAATTTTTAAAGCAGCAAGCCTTAAAGCAATCTGATAACACAATAGCTGCTAGATGAGTTTTATAAACGTCACCACAGGAATATAAGGGAAGCAGTTTCTGGACAGATAAGAAATGGAAAAAAAATGCAGTTTCAGGACAGATGAGAAATAGAAAACAATGCCAGAAAATATATAAAATAATTCAGTCAGGCAAAATTAAGACAATGCAGAACTCTCAAAGGTTAAAATGCCGAGAAATATACTGATCAATCAGTGATATATTTCCAGATTGTTTGAGAATCACACTGCAGCCAGAACACCAGGAGTTTCCAACAGTGTACACAGACATTTACAAACAGAAACTATATTTCCACCAGTGTATCTAGGAATTTACAAACAGAAACTATTTTTAAATCATCTAGCCTTAAAGAAAACAGATAACGCATAAGCTGTTATACCAGTTTTATAAACTTTAATACAGGAATAAGTGGTAGCTGTTTCAGGGCAGATGAGAAACAGAAAACAATGCCGTTTCAGGACAGGTGAGATACAGAAAGCAATGCCTAAAAATATATAAAATAATTCAGTCAGGCAAAATTAAGACAGTGCAGAACTATGAAAGGTTAAAATGCTAAGACATATACTTATCAATCAACGATATATTTACAGATTGTTTGAGAATCACACTGCAGCCAGAACACCAGGAGTTTCCAACAGTGTATGCAGTGTATGTAGGAATTTACAAACAGAAACTATTTTTAAATCACCAAGCTATGAAGCAATCAGATAACATAAAAGCTGTTAGACCAGTATTATAAACTTCACCACAGGAAGAGGGTGGAAGCAGGTTCAGGACAGATGAGAAAAAGAAAACAATGCCATTTCAGGACAGATGAGAAACACAGAACAATGCCAGAAAACATATAAAATAATGCAGTCAGGCAAAAGTAAGACAATGCAAGACTCAGAAAGGTTAAAATGCCAAGACATATACTTATCAATCAGCAAAATATTTCCAGATTGTTTGAGAATCACACTGCAGCCAGAACAACAGGAGTTTGCAACAGTGTATGCAGGAATTAACAAACAGAAACTATTTTTACATCAGGAAGCTTTGAAGCAATCAGATAACACAAAAGCTGTTATACAAGTTTTATAAACTTTACCACAGGAATAGGAGAGAAGCAGTTTCAGGACAGATGCGTAAAAGAAAACAAAGCAGTTTTAGGACAGATGAGAAACAGAAAACAATGCTAGAAAATATACAAAATAATTCAGTAAGGCAAAATTAAGACAATGCAGAACTCTGAAAGGTTAAAATGCCAAGAAATATACTCCAATTATTGATATATTTCCAGATTGTTTGAGAATCACACTGTAGCCAAAAAGACTGGAGTTTTCAACAGTGTATACAGGAATTTACAAACAGAAACTATTTTTAAATCAGCAAGCCTTGAAACAATGAGATAACACAAAAGCTGCTAGTCCAGTTTTAAAAACTTCACCAGAGGAATAGGGCAGAAGCATTTTCAGGACAGATGAGAAACAGAAAACACTGCAGTTTCAAGACAGATGAGAAACAGAAAAGAATGCCAGAAAATATATAAAATAATTAAGTCAGACAAGATTAAGACAAAGCAGAACTCTGAAAGGTTAAAATGCCAAGCAATATACTGATAATCAGCGATATATTTCAAGATTGTTTGAGAATCATAGTACAGCCAGAACATCAGGAGTTTTCAACAGTGTATGCAGGAATTTACAAACAGAAACTATTTTTAAATAATCAAGCCCTGAAGCAATCAGATAGTGCAAAAGCGGTTAGACCAGTTTTAAAAACTTCACCCCAGGAAAAGGGGGGAAGCAGTTTCAGGACAGATGAGAAACAGAAAGCAATGCCATTTCAGGACAGATGAGAAATAGAGAACAATGCCAGAAAATATATAAAATAAGGCAGTCAGGCCAAATAAGACAAAGCAGAACTCTGAAAGTTTAAAATGCAAAAAAATACACTTTTCAATCAGCGTTTAATTTCCAGATTGTTTGAGAATCACACTGTAGCCAGAACCCCAAGAATTTCCAACAGTGTATGTAGAAATTTACAAACAGAAACTATTTTTTAATCAGCAATCCTTGAAGCAATCAGATAACAAAAAAGCTGTTAGACCAGTTTTATAAACTTTACCACAGGAATAGGGGGGAAGCAGTTTCAGGACAGATGAGAAAAAGAAAACAATGCAGTTGCAGGACAGATGAGAAACAGAAAACAATGCCAGAAAATATATAAAATAATTTAGTCAGGCAAAATTAAGACAATGCAGAACTCTGAAAGCTTAAAACGCCAAGAAAACAATTTTAAATTACCAATATATTTCCAGATTGTTTGAGAATCACTCTGCAGCCAGAACATCAGGAATTTTCAACAGTGAATGCAGGAATTTACAAACAGAAACTATTTTTAAATCAGCAAGCCTTGAAGCAATGAGATAACACAAAAGCTGTTATACCAGTTTTATCAACTTCACCAACGGAATAGGAGGAAACAGTTTCAGGACAGATGAGGCACAAAAAACAATGCAGTTTAAAGACAGATGAGAAACAGAAAACAATGCCAGAAAATATATAAAATAATTCAGTCAGGCAAAATTAAGACAAAGAAGAACTCTGAAAGCTTAAAATGCGAAGAAAACACTTTTAAATTACCGATATATTTCCAGATTGTTTGAGAATCACTCTGCAGCCAGAACATCAGGAATTTTCAAAAGTGTATGCAGGAATTTACGAAGAGAAACTATTTTTTAATCAGCAATCCTTGAAGCAATCAGATAACACAAAAGCTGTTAGACCAGTTTTATAAACTTCACCACAGGAATAGGGGGGAAGCAGTTTTAGGACAGATGAAAAACACAAAACAATGCAGTTCCATGACAGATGAGAAACAGAAAACAATGCCAGAAATAGTATTAAATAATACAGTCAGGCAAAATTAAGACAATGCAGAATTCTGAAAGGTTAAAATGCCAAGAAATATACTTATCAATCAGCTATATATTTCCAGATTGTTTGAGAATCACACTGCAGACAAAACACCAGGAGTTTCTAACAGTGAATGCAGCAATTTACAAACAGAAGCTTTTTTTAAATCAGCAATCCTTGAAGCAACAGATAACACAAAAGTTGTTAGACCAGTTCTGTGAACTTCACCAGAGGAATAGGGTGGAAGCAGTTTCAGGACAGGTGAGAAACAGAAAACAATGCCATTTCAGGACAGATGAAAAACAGAGAAGAATGCCAGAATATATATAAGATAATGCAGTCAGGCAAAAGTAAGACAATGCAGACCTCTGAAAGAATAAAATGCAAAGAAATATACTTATCAATCAGCAATGTATTTCCAGATTTTTTTCAGAATCATAGTGCAGCCAAAACACCAGGAGTTTTCAACAGTAAATGCAGGAATTTACAAACAGAAACTATTTTTAAATCAGCAAGCCTTCAAGCAATGAGATAACACAAAAGCTGTTATACGAGTTTTATGAACTTCACCACAGGAATAGGGGGAAACAGTTTCAGGACAGATGAGGCACAAAAAACAATGCAGTTTCAAGACAGATGAGAAACAGAAAAGAATGCCAGAAAATATATAAAATAATTCAGTCAGGCAAAGTTAAGACAACGTAGAACTCTGAAAGCTTAAAGCAATTAGATAACACAGAAGCTTTTAGACAAGTTTTATAAACTTCCTCACAGGAATAGGGGAGACGCAGTTTCAAAACAAATGAGAAAATGAAAAAAAATGCAGTTTCAGGACAGCTGAGAAAAAGAAAACAATGCTAGAAAATATAGAAAATAATTCAGTAAGGCAAAATGAAGACAATGCATAACTCTGAAAGGTTAAAATACCAAGAAATATAGTTCTCAATTAGCGATATATTTACATATTGTTTGAGGATCACACTGCAGCCAAAACACCAAAAGTTTTCAACAGTGTATGCAGCAATTTACAAACAGAAACTTTTTTTTTCAAATCAGCAATCCTTAAATCAATCAGACAACATCAAAAGCTGTTAGACCGGTTTTATAAACTTTACCACAGGAATAGGGTGGAAGCAGTTTCAGGACAGATGACAAACAGAAAACAGTGCAGTTTCAGGACAATTAAGAAAAAGAATACAATACCAGAAAAAATATAAAATAATTCAGTCAGACAAACTTAGGACAATGCAGAAATCTGAAAGGTTAAAATGCCAAGAAATATACTTGTCAATCAGTGATAAATTTCTAGATTGTTTGAGAATCGCACTGCAGCCAAAAATACAGGCGTTTCCAACAGTGTATGCAGCAATTTACAAACAGAAACTCTTTTTAAATCAGCAATACTTGTAGCAATCAGACAACACAAAAGTTGTTAGACCAGTTTCAGGATAGATGAGAAAAAGAAAACAATGCCATTTCAGGACAGATGAAAAACACAGAACAATGCCAGAAAACATATAAAATAATGCTGTCAGGCAAAAGTAAGACAATGCAGAACTCTGAAAGGTTAAAATGCCAAGAAATATACTTATCAATCAGCGATATATTTCCAGATTGTTTGAGAATCACAGTGCAGCCAGAACACCAGGAGTTTACAACAGTGTATGTAGGAATTAACAAACAAAAATTATTTTTAAATCAACAAGCCTTGAAGCAATCAGATAACACAAAAGCTGATAGCCCAGTTTTATAAATTTCACCACAGGAATAAGGGGACGAAGTTTCAAGACAAATGAGAAAACAAAACAATACAGTTTCGGGACAGATGAGAAACAGAAAGCAATGCCAGAAAATATATAAAATAATTCTGTCAGGCAATATTAAGACAATGCAAAACTCTGAAAGGTTAAAATGCCAAGAAATACATTTATCAATCAGCAATATATTTCCAGATTGTTTGAGAATCAGTCTGCAGCCAGATCACCAGGAGTTTCCAACAGTGTAAGCAGGAATTTACAAACAGAAACCATTTTTAAATCAACAAACCTTGTAGCAATCAAACACAAAATCTGTAAGACCAGTTTTATAAACTTCACCACAGGAATGGGGGGACGCAGTTTCAGGACAGATGAGAAACAGAAAACAATGCACTTTCAAGACAGATGAGAAACAGAAAAGAATGCCAGAAAATATATAAAATAATTCAGTCAGGCAAAGTTAAGACAACGTAGAACTCTGAAAGCTTAAAATGCCAAGAAAACACTTTTAAATTAACGATATATTACCAGATTGTTTGAGAATCACTCTGCACCAGAACATCAGGAATTTTCAAAAGTATATGCAGGAATTTACGAACAGAAACTATTTTTTAATCAGCAATCCTTGAAGCAATCAGATAACACAAAAGCTGTTAGACCAGTTTTATAAACTTCACCACAGGAATAGGGGGGAAGCAGTTTTAAGACAGATGAGAAACAGAAAACAATGCAGTTCCAGGACAGATGAGAAACAGAAAACAATGCCAGAAAAAGTATTAAATAATTCAGTCAGGCAAAATTAAGACAATGCAGAATTCTGAAAGGTTAAAATGCCAAGAAATATACTTATCAAGCAGCTATATATTTCCAGATTGTTTGAGAATCACACTGCAGACAAAACACCAGGAGTTTCTAACAGTGAATGCAGCAATTTACAAACAGAAGCTTTTTTTCAATCAGCAATCCTTGAAGCAACAGATAACACAAAAGGTGTTAGACCAGTTATATGAACTTCACCAGAGGAATAGGGTGGAAGCAGTTTCAGGACAGGTGAGAAACAGTATACAATGCCATTTCAGGACAGATGAAAAACAGAGAAGAATGCCAGAATATATATAAGATAATGCAGTCAGGCAAAAGTAAGACAATGCAGACCTCTAAAAGAATAAAATGCAAAGAAATATACTTATCAATCAGCAATGTATTTCCAGATTTTTTTCAGAATCATAGTGCAGCCAGAACACCAGGAGTTTTCAACAGTGAATGCAGGAATTTACAAACAGAAACTATTTTTAAAACAGCAAGCCTTGAAGCAATTAGATAACACAAAAGCTGTTATACCAGTTTTATAAACTTCACCACAGGAATAGGGGGAAACAGTTTCAGGACAGATGAGGCACAAAAAACAATGCAGTTTCAAGACAGATGAGAAACAGAAAAGAATGCCAAAAAACATATAAAATAATTCAGGCAAGGAAAATTAATACAATGCAGAACTCTGAAAGGTTAAAATGCAAATAAATATTCTTATGAATCAGTGATATATTTCCATATTGTTTGAGAATCACACTGCAGACAGAACACCAGGAATTTCCAACAGTGCATGCAGGAATTTACAAACAGAAACTACTTTTAAATCAGCAAGCCATGAAGCAATCAAATAACAAACAAGCTGTTAGACCAAAAACTTCACAACATGAATAGGGGGAAGCAGTTTCAGGACAGCTGAGAAAAAGAAAACAATGCTAGAAAATAAATAAAATAATTCAGTAAGGCAAAATGAAGACAATGCATAACTCTGAAAGGTTAAAATACCAAGAAATATAGTTCTCAATTAGCGATATATTTACATATTGTTTGAGGATCACACTGCAGCCAAAACACCAAAAGTTTTCAACAGTGTATGCAGCAATTTACAAACAGAAACTTTTTTTTTCAAATCAGCAATCCTTAAATCAATCAGACAACATCAAAAGCTGTTAGACCGGTTTTATAAACTTTACCACAGGAATAGGGTGGAAGCAGTTTCAGGACAGATGACAAACAGAAAACAGTGCAGTTTCAGGACAATTAAGAAAAAGAATACAATACCAGAAAAAATATAAAATAATTCAGTCAGACAAACTTAGGACAATGCAGAAATCTGAAAGGTTAAAATGCCAAGAAATATACTTGTCAATCAGTGATAAATTTCTAGATTGTTTGAGAATCGCACTGCAGCCAAAAATACAGGCGTTTCCAACAGTGTATGCAGCAATTTACAAACAGAAACTCTTTTTAAATCAGCAATACTTGTAGCAATCAGACAACACAAAAGTTGTTAGACCAGTTTCAGGATAGATGAGAAAAAGAAAACAATGCCATTTCAGGACAGATGAAAAACACAGAACAATGCCAGAAAACATATAAAATAATGCTGTCAGGCAAAAGTAAGACAATGCAGAACTCTGAAAGGTTAAAATGCCAAGAAATATACTTATCAATCAGCGATATATTTCCAGATTGTTTGAGAATCACAGTGCAGCCAGAACACCAGGAGTTTACAACAGTGTATGTAGGAATTAACAAACAAAAATTATTTTTAAATCAACAAGCCTTGAAGCAATCAGATAACACAAAAGCTGATAGCCCAGTTTTATAAATTTCACCACAGGAATAAGGGGGACGCAGTTTCAAGACAAATGAGAAAACAAAAACAATACAGTTTCGGGACAGATGAGAAACAGAAAGCAATGCCAGAAAATATATAAAATAATTCTGTCAGGCAATATTAAGACAATGCAAAACTCTGAAAGGTTAAAATGCCAAGAAATACATTTATCAATCAGCAATATATTTCCAGATTATTTGAGAATCAGTCTGCAGCCAGATCACCAGGAGTTTCCAACAGTGTAAGCAGGAATTTACAAACAGAAACCATTTTTAAATCAACAAACCTTGTAGCAATCAAACACAAAATCTGTAAGACCAGTTTTATAAACTTCACCACAAGAATGGGGGGACGCAGTTTCAGGACAGATGAGAAACAGAAAACAATGCACTTTCAAGACAGATGAGAAACAGAAAAGAATGCCAGAAAATATATAAAATAATTCAGTCAGGCAAAGTTAAGACAACGTAGAACTCTGAAAGCTTAAAATGCCAAGAAAACACTTTTAAATTAACGATATATTTCCAGATTGTTTAAGAATCACTCTGCACCAGAACATCAGGAATTTTCAAAAGTATATGCAGGAATTTACGAACAGAAACTATTTTTTAATCAGCAATCCTTGAAGCAATCAGATAACACAAAAGCTGTTAGACCAGTTTTATAAACTTCACCACAGGAATAGGGGGGAAGCAGTTTTAAGACAGATGAGAAACAGAAAACAATGCAGTTCCAGGACAGATGAGAAACAGAAAACAATGCCAGAAAAAGTATTAAATAATTCAGTCAGGCAAAATTAAGACAATGCAGAATTCTGAAAGGTTAAAATGCCAAGAAATATACTTATCAAGCAGCTATATATTTCCAGATTGTTTGAGAATCACACTGCAGACAAAACACCAGGAGTTTCTAACAGTGAATGCAGCAATTTACAAACAGAAGCTTTTTTTCAATCAGCAATCCTTGAAGCAACAGATAACACAAAAGGTGTTAGACCAGTTATATGAACTTCACCAGAGGAATAGGGTGGAAGCAGTTTCAGGACAGGTGAGAAACAGAAAACAATGCCATTTCAGGACAGATGAAAAACAGAGAAGAATGCCAGAATATATATAAGATAATGCAGTCAGGCAAAAGTAAGACAATGCAGACCTCTAAAAGAATAAAATGCAAAGAAATATACTTATCAATCAGCAATGTATTTCCAGATTTTTTTCAGAATCATAGTGCAGCCAGAACACCAGGAGTTTTCAACAGTGAATGCAGGAATTTACAAACAGAAACTATTTTTAAAACAGCAAGCCTTGAAGCAATTAGATAACACAAAAGCTGTTATACCAGTTTTATAAACTTCACCACAGGAATAGGGGGAAACAGTTTCAGGACAGATGAGGCACAAAAAACAATGCAGTTTCAAGACAGATGAGAAACAGAAAAGAATGCCAAAAAACATATAAAATAATTCAGGCAAGGAAAATTAATACAATGCAGAACTCTGAAAGGTTAAAATGCAAATAAATATTCTTATGAATCAGTGATATATTTCCATATTGTTTGAGAATCACACTGCAGACAGAACACCAGGAATTTCCAACAGTGCATGCAGGAATTTACAAACAGAAACTACTTTTAAATCAGCAAGCCATGAAGCAATCAAATAACAAACAAGCTGTTAGACCAAAAACTTCACAACATGAATAGGGGGAAGCAGTTTCAGGACAGCTGAGAAAAAGAAAACAATGCTAGAAAATATATAAAATAATTCAGTAAGGCAAAATTAAGACAATGCATAACTCTGAAAGGTTAAAATACCAAGAAATATACTTCTCAATTTGCAATATATTTACATATTGTTTGAGGATCACACTGCAGCCAAAACACCAAAAGTTTTCAACAGTGTATGCAGCAATTTACAAACAGAAACTTTTTTTTTCAAATCAGCAATCCTTAAAGCAATCAGACAACATCAAAAGCTGTTAGACCAGTTTTATAAACTTCACCACAGGAATAGGGTGGAAGCAGTTTCAGGACAGATGACAAACAGAAAACAGTGCAGTTTCATGACAATTAAGAAAAAGAATACAATACCAGAAAAAATATAAAATAATTCAGTCAGACAAACTTAGGACAAAGCAGAAATCTGAAAGGTTAAAATGCCAAGAAATATACTTGTCAATCAGTGATAAATTTCTAGATTGTTTGAGAATCGCACTGCAGCCAAAAATACAGGCGTTTCCAACAGTGTATGCAGCAATTTACAAACAGAAACTCTTTTCAAATCAGCAATACTTGTAGCAATCAGACAACACAAAAGTTGTTAGACCAGTTTCAGGACAGATGAGAAAAAGAAAACAATGCCATTTCAGGACAGATGACAAACACAGAACAATGCCAGAAAACATATAAAATAATGCTGTCAGGCAAAAGTAAGACAATGCAGAACTCTGAAAGGTTAAAATGCCAAGAAATATACTTATAAATCAGTGATATGTTTCCAGATTGTTTGAGAATCACAGTGCAGCCAGAACACCAGGAGTTTACAACAGTGTATGTAGGAATTAACAAACAAAAATTATTTTTAAATCAACAAGCCTTGAAGCAATCAGATAACACAAAAGCTGTTAGCCCAGTTTTATAAATTTTACCACAGGAATAAGGGGGACGCAGTTTCAAGACAAATGAGAAAATAAAAACAATACAGTTTCGGGACAGATGAGAAACAGAAAGCAATGCCAGAAAATATATAAAATAATTCTGTCAGGCAATATTAAGACAATGCAAAACTCTGAAAGGTTAAAATGCCAAGTAATACACTTATCAATCAGCAATATATTTCCAGATTGTTTGTGAATCAGTCTGCAGCCAGATCACCAGGAGTTTCCAACAGTGTAAGCAGGAATTTACAAACAGAAACCATTTTTAAATCAACAAACCTTGTAGCAATCAAACACAAAATCTGTAAGACCAGTTTTATAAACTTCACCACAGGAATGGGGGGACGCATTTTCAGGACAGATGAGAAACAGAAAACAATGCACTTTCAAGACAGATGAGAAACAGAAAAGAATGCCAGAAAATATATAAAATAATTCAGTCAGGCAAAGTTAAGACAACGTAGAACTCTGAAAGCTTAAAATGCCAAGAAAACACTTTTAAATTAACAATATATTTCCAGATTGTTTGAGAATCACTCTGCACCAGAACATCAGGAATTTTCAAAAGTATATGCAGGAATTTACGAACAGAAACTATTTTTTAATCAGCAATCCTTGAAGCAATCAGATAACACAAAAGCTGTTAGACCAGTTTTATAAACTTCACCACAGGAATAGGGGGGAAGCAGTTTTAAGACAGATGAGAAACAGAAAACGATGCAGTTCCAGGACAGATGAGAAACAGAAAACAATGCCAGAAAAAGTATTAAATAATTCAGTCAGGCAAAATTAAGACAATGCAGAATTCTGAAAGGTTAAAATGCCAAGAAATATACTTATCAATCAGCTATATATTTCCAGATTGTTTGAGAATCACACTGCAGACAAAACGCCAGGAGTTTCTAACAGTGAATGCAGCAATTTACAAACAGAAGCTTTTTTTAAATCAGCAGTCCTTGAAGCAACAGATAACACAAAAGGTGTTAGACCAGTTATATGAACTTCACCAGAGGAATAGGGTGGAAGCAGTTTCAGGACAGGTGAGAAACAGAAAAAAATGCCATTTCAGGACAGGTGAAAAACAGAGAAGAATGCCAGAATATATATAAGATAATGCAGTCAGGCAAAAGTAAGACAATGCAGACCTCTAAAAGAATAAAATGCAAAGAAATATACTTATCAATCAGCAATGTATTTCCAGATTTTTTTCAGAATCATAGTGCAGCCAGAACACCAGGAGTTTTCAACAGTGAATGCAGGAATTTACAAACAGAAACTATTTTTAAAACAGCAAGCCTTGAAGCAATTAGATAACACAAAAGCTGTTATACCAGTTTTATAAACTTCACCACAGGAATAGGGGGAAACAGTTTCAGGACAGATGAGGCACAAAAAACAATGCAGTTTCAAGACAGATGAGAAACAGAAAAGAATGCCAAAAAACATATAAAATAATTCAGGCAAAGAAAATTAATACAATGCAGAACTCTGAAAGGTTAAAATGCAAATAAATATTCTTATGAATCAGTGATATATTTCCATATTGTTTGAGAATCACACTGCAGACAGAACACCAGGAATTTCCAACAGTGCATGCAGGAATTTACAAACAGACCCCGGGATTCATGAACATTGCGCCAGGCAGACGCATAGCGTAGGCGTTACAACGCCAAATAAGGCCACCGAGCGATTCAGGTATGATCCAATCCCACGTGCACTACTGGCGTGCGCAGGATCTGCGCCGCCTCCAGCGTAGGTATGCTAAACACCCCATGTGCGGTGTTGCACCATGCAAATGAAGGCATATAGTGATCCACGGCGCAGTAGCATAGCAAGCGGCAATGTAAACCAAAAAAAAATGGTTTACATTTACCCAAACATAACATAGGAGTAACGAAAGGCTGTCAACGTCAGGTATCACACTGTTGCCATATGCCAATGGCGAAAGACACAGAGAATGTCAAAAGAAAACATGCACAACATGTAAATAACAACATAAATGGTATGTCCACAGAAATTCACAGCAGAACCCCAGGACATGTCTGCGGAAGGTGCTAAACAATGAAATAATATGACAATGTCATAAAACAGCAGTGTAATACACATCAGCTTCACAGCCACAATACACCATGGTATGCATGGAAAGCCACATCCACGGTGCAAGGGTTGCCAAGGACTCGCGGCAGTGTTCGGCATGGTAACTATGAATTAGTAGTCAATGCCATGCAAATGAGGCAGATAATACTGAATCGCAAAACCCCCGCCGCGTAAGGCTGTACCAAATGGCGAGCGGTAATACACCGAGGAGTGGCTCAGAGGAATACATGTCACCTGCAGAGGGTGTGCCACTGTAGGAGGAAGCACATTGGAGCTCAGCAAACCTGGGCTGTACATTGCACATCACAGCTGCAGGACCGGCGTGTGGGGAAATAGTTGAGCTGAGAGCACACAATGCGCGCAGAGGTGCATGTGCAGGAGGATGACTACGTTCCCTTAACCCAGTCATGTGACGCTCACCCCGCAAATAACATCGGAAACAGGAAGGTGATGTTGAGAATATGAGGAAATGCGGAAGCAGTGTAATTGGAGTAGTAATGAGCAATCAACAGTAATCAACCCACGAAGGCCAATCGGCGGCAGCTGACAACTCTGCATGCAGAAACCTGCAAAACGGGATAGGGGAGGCATATGAATGCAAAGAAAGTAGGGGAGGTAGCAGATTGCAAAGAGTGAAGACCTGACACAGCAGAGCCAAGTAGACAGGCAGCATAACGGCGGCGGCACACAAAACGCACGATATGCCATGTCCCAGAAACTACACATGACAGGGCTCTGCAGGATGCATGCCAGGAAATAGTAGGTGCAATGTGCAGAAACAGTAAGGGAAGGTCGAAAGGTAATCCATTGCAGGCAAGAGTAATGCAACACCAAAGGCAACAGCGTTGCAGTGCCAACAGTAAAACACGGAAGATAATCCCCAGATACGGCCGCACAGACACACCCTATGACATCACCGGGTGTACAGCACAACGGTATAAAGTGTGAATGCACACAACACACAGCCGTGTATTCCCAAACGCCGCACCATAGGTGTAAACACACGGGGAACTTTTAAAATGTACATGTTGGGTGCCGCTGGCGTGATCCATCAGCATGTGTTAGAGACAGACGGAGTTGTGGAGGAGGGTGCCGACAACTACTGTAGGCCTCAGAGGAGAAGGAGAGTGTTCAGACCAAGGGTAACCTACCAGGGGCTACAAGACCTGGAGATAGTAGAGCGTTACAGGGTGGATAGGGACACGTTACAGCAAATAGTGGAGCTGTGCCGGTCATGCCTGAGAACAAGAAACAACAGAGGGGAGCCCATCCCAGTGAACACAAAGGTATGTGTAAGCTTGCGAATACTGGCCACAGGTACCTTTCAAAGGCCAACTGGGGATATAATGGGCATCTCACAGGCATCAGCATCCAGGGTACTACACCAGTTTCTGGATGCCATGTTACTATATGCCAATGAGCATATATACTTCCCCAGATCTCAGGAGGAGTTGGCTAGCAATATGTGCCACTTCCACCGTGTGGCACAATACCCGGAGATACTGGGTGCGATAGACTGTACGCACATACAAATCAAGTCACCACCTGGGGAGCAGGGTAGACGCTACATAAACCGCAAGGGAGTCCCCTCCATCAATTGCCAGGGTCGTGTGCAATGCGCAGGGCATTATCATGGATGTGTGTGCTGGCAGCCCTGGAAGCTACCATGACTCCCATATCTGGCATGCCTCACAGCTGTACCAGGTATTCGCCAGGGGGGACATCCCACAAGGCCACCTTGTGGGGGATGCTGGCTATGCACTGGAGCCGTGGATGATGACTCCCATCAGAAATGCACACACACACATGCAAGAATGCCATAATGAGGCACACGCACAAACCAGAATAATCATAGAGCGTGTGTTTGGGATGCTGAAATCACAGTTCCGGTGCTTGGATACATCCGGTGGAGCCCTGCAGTACTCTCCAGGCACATGTGCCCACATATTCATAGTATGTGCCATGCTACATAATATGATCCTTGAAGCAGCTGCTGCAGGGACATAATGGTGAAGGGCCACAAAGCCCACCACAACTGCCAAGGCCAGTCCAGGCACAGAGGGTTCAGGACCATGAACACACTGTGCCAGCCCCAGTAGGAAGATGGAGGCATACCCAATATGCCTATGCCCTGGCAAAGAGGGAACGTATAGCACATACTCTGACAGCGTAGGCCCCATGGACTGACACCTCCCTATCTGCACACACAGTGAAATGGACGGCACACAAACATGACCACCCATAAAGTGTACCATATGGGTGGCCCCATGTGTGACTCCAACATAGGCAGCACCCAAACACTGTACACCCAACAGCCAGCGGAGCATGGAACGCCAACACCTGAACAGTACGCGGGTCCTACAGCAGACAGTGTTGCTGTATGCTGCCACGTTCACCGCAAGGTGTATACATATAGACATGTAGATATGTGCATATACAGATATGTAGATAGATATAATTACATATATAGAAATATATGTACACATATACATATAAGTACTACAGGTAAGACAGGGAATCAGAGGGATGTAAGGTGACAGAGATGTAACACACGATATCTGTACATAGTATACATAGTGAAAGACAACCTGAGCATCCGGGAGGTTTAACAGAAGAGGAAACCGCCACCCATGGAAAGGTCAACATACCGAAATGCATAACCGCGAGTCGGAATGATCGCCAGGCCACAGTACAGTAACAGTACATGCGCGGGTAATACTATGATGATACGAGGGGGGAGGCAGACACTGCCACCGGTGATGCGGCCCACGCAGGTACTGTGTGCAACCGTCCCCGTGACTGCCGCAGTATGTGTATGTGTGCAGTGAGGGTGCCGTGTGTGTCGCTGTGCGAGTGTAATGTGTGTGCCTCTGTAAAATGTGTATGTTGGTGCCATGTTAGAGGCAGAGTGGAATAACATGTGTAGGCATACAGTACACTAGCCACAGGCATATGTACACCAGTAGTCCCAAAGTAGTACTGAGAGCCCCACCCTGGCTAGGCATGTGGCGACGTATAACGATGCAAAGTGACAATGTCCCAGAATGTAGCACAGGACTATACCCCACATGAAATGGAAAGAACGTATGTACTAATCATGACCTTATGTATGACACCGATATGCTAATTGCAAAACGATACGTCGGCAAAGTCACACAGCAATAGGTATGTACCGCGGAAATACGCATGTGCTACCCCGGTACTGACCGTGGCCACGTATCGGCCCGTAAACACCGCTGTGTGTTCTACAAGTGTCAAACAAGCAATCGCCACCTGAATAGGTGGCAACCACTGGCAAACAGGCCATCCCAAGTACAGGACCACAATGACTGTAAATATCTGGGACAGAATGACAAGGGATAGTCGTCACATACAAACAACCGCAGATATGCCACCGATGTGATGGAGGAATACATGCAGGAAGAACACACGCAGGCGATACCAACACCACATGACAACAACACAACCTACACTCCCAGACCAACAGACAATTAACTGTCAACTCCCCAGGCACAGACAAGCATACCGTGTATGTACAGATGCAAGGCCCACAACCCGTATCCATCACCTACAACCTCTGATATTCCCCATCGTACATATTAAAGGGATACAAGCCGTAATAGCAGCACAAACATACAGGCAGTCAATGACAGCTGCATAACCGCAACATCTCGTGTGGAAAACACTATCAACAGCGGATGCATACTTGCATCCATTGTTTAAAGGAATACAACAGCTATGTTACACATCCGAATGCAAAACGCCATCAACAGACGCCGTCAGGACAGGGACACCCACATGTCGAACATAATACCATACCCAACACACACAATCCACGGTTAACACCACTGCGAAATGTACCTGTCGCCACACATAGCGGCTGCAGTTACACATAACATAACACAATACAGACCATCTCCATGAAGGTAGGGCAAATAGCCAACGCCCAGGTGAGGAATGCAACCATACCCTAGTTACGACGCATAATGTACGAATGGAGTAGATGCACAGGTGATATGTGCACAAGTACACACTGAGGAACAGCAATTGGTGTGATGAACCCACATGTTGCAGGTATCGACGGATATAAGGATGACTCCCAGGATATTCAAACTGTATGCTCATACCGAACCAGCAGTGTACAACGGAAAGAGTAATAAATAGGAATACCGATACACGGAACGAAAAACGAAATGAAACACCGACAAGGTATGTAGAACCCACGATATGTACGGGTGTGTAATGCATGATGTGTATGACGAAGCTGTACTGTATGTGAATGGTGTTTGTAAGTAATGATACTTGTCCATAATGCAGAGAGTGGTGAAAGGTGGTTATGTAGTGCTATCCTGCTGAGCATACCAACGACTGTGGACACCGTGTGCACAGCAGTGGGACATCATGTACACAGCCGGGATAACACAAGGGCTGCCACAGGGGGGCATAACAGAGAACAATGCCACACCACGCCGATGCTGGCAGTGGATGTCCAACAAGGAAGTGCCATAGCAGGGGATAGGACATGTATGTATACTGTCACAGCACACATGTGTATGGGCATATACCGTCGATGTCATACGTAATGTGCGCCCGATGTGCACGTATGCCTTGCAGTAGGGGATACTATGTCAACTATGTGTAATGTAAAGCTGTCATGGTGGATATGACAGACATCATACACAGTATCACAGGCATATCATGCATAATGGAGTTATTGCCTATTGGTATGTACAATAACAGGATACATATGGCCTGTAGATATGGGACAGAGTAGTAGCATAATAGCCATCTGAAATGGAAGGAACACCAAGTAACCATGCCCAAATGATCTGTAGCAGGTGCAATGTGGGCAACAATGAAGTCTGGCAGATCCATGTGTAAACACATGTGCAGTGTACACAGTAGTGTCACCTCCCCATGGTAGTGTCCAGTGAACAGCAGAAGCGGGTGTCAACTGCATGTTTACACAGTACTGCTGCTGTGGTGGTACCATGACTACGTGTCACTCAAACAGCAAGGGAGCTATCACATGAACAGTGCCACTGTGTGTCCCTGTGGGATGTGCACAGGACCTATGTTCCACAGCATGGTGTGTGTTGTGTCTGCGGAAGTAACACAGAAGCCCAGCCCATGCAATGTGGCATGTGTGCACATATCCATGAGTGGTCCGTTCACACTGCCCACTGCAATTGTCATGTATGAGTAGTACATGCATCAGTAATGCGGAGGACATGGTCCGTGTCAGAGCAGAAGACACACCTGTGTATGTGGTATGCAGATGTGTACAGATGTGTTTTCCGTCTGTCAGCCGCATATGTAAACTGTCTGAGCCTGGTACACATCATGGCATGACAATGCTGTGCCATGTAAAGTCGTAGCTGTTGTGGAAGGTACACCACGAATGTGGTATTGTAACCTTGACCGTGTGTAGATGTGTGTATGCCACAGGTACAATGGCTACCTATGTACCAGCATCACACACAGTACAGATAGGTGTGGCCCTGCAGAAGTGTATCCATGCCACAGTGGAATACGGTAACCACAGGACCATGTGGGGCATTTGTGTGTACAGCAACCATGTACAATTTGATATGCATGTATGGGGCCAGTATCCATGTGATAGTCAGTGGATGAATGTTGCTATGCAAAGTTGATGTGCATGCACCATGTGTCATGCATCCTGATGCCATGACACCCACATGATGTATCTGCCACACCGACACCCGTATGGTTGTTAGTATGAGCTGGTGGAGCTATAATGGTGCCAGGTATGTAGATGTGGGATATCTAGGCATGGACAGTACTCTGTGACAGCATGTTGTGTATGTAAGCAAATAGTGAACATGAGGGGCCCCATGACTGAGGACTGTGTAATGCCATATGTACCTGACATGTAGTAGGTAGCATGATATGCTTGCACCACTGTGTGTCCTGTCCAGGAGTCATATAGCCTAACATCCTGAGACACAGGGTATGATGTGCAGGTGGATGTGTACGTTGCCAATACCAGAACGTGGAATGGTGCTGAAGGGCAATGTGAGGACAATGTCTGATTTGTTGTCCTCTGTACCACACCAACCACCCATGCAATGGTATGACAGGTGGCCAGCATGTGTATGTGGCATGCTGTGGCACACAGAAGCCCAACAAGGGTGCCAGTAAAGGCATGGAGGTCATCAATGTGTGAGTGAAGCACGTCCGTGAGGATGTGCCCCAGTGCCATACAGAATGGTCCAGTCATGGGTGTACGAATGCAGTGCCACCCATGTGTAGTGCGATAGATGCGGCAGTGTGACGGTCAAGGTACACAATGTCCGACAACAGGCTAGCAGTGAATTCAGTGGGCTGGTGTGGAGACACATACCAAACAGGTTGGCGGGACATAACAGCTAGGGAGATCGGAAGGTGACATTGGGCCAGTGTCCTAGGACATAACGTGTGCATGGCAGTAACATGTATGTGTCCACAGGGACACTACGATGTCCATGTATGGATTGCAACCCTGTAGTGAGTGAGAGTGTGTATTGTTGGTAAGTACACCATTGCCTGGCATGTTGCCAACATTATCTCAGTCTGCAATACCTGGGTGACTGTTGTACGTGACATTGAATGTGGATGTAGCCAAACAACACAGAAATACCACCACACTGCCTGAGGACCCACACTGCAATGTTCGGCAGTCATGTGTAGGTAGCTAGCCTTGGAGCATGTGATGGACCACGAGGACCCACCATGGCTGACAAGTGATGCACCCCACACATGTGAATATACACCACCGTGCAACAGCCTGCACATGTGCCCATACAGCAGATGTGCATGGAACATGACCACCACCGTGGCGTCTGTGAAAAGGTCAGTACCGCCATGTCTCTGTGTGGAATAGCATGGTCCCTACCATTGTGTACATGCTACGGAAGTGCACTGTGGTATGTGTCAGCATAGTTATGTACACTGTCCATCTGCCGTGGTGTCATGCCATTAACAACTCCTGTCAGCAGACGTCAGTAGTACTGGCTGTAGAACACATGTTCCATGTATGCTGCGATGGGTGTGTGTCCAGGGTGTGGCTAGCAGGGCCGTGAAGCATATGTGTTCATCTACCAAAGGGGGGATAACCCCAGGTTTAACACACCAGACACATGGAGGTATTGTGCATGCCTCAAGGGCCATTTTTG
>NC_056725.1:1230386521-1230504021 GCF_019279795.1 Protopterus annectens
TTGTTTGAGAATCACACTGCAGATAGAACACCAGGAATTTCCAACAGTGCATGCAGGAATTTACAAACAGAAACTACTTTTAAATCAGCAAGCCATGAAGCAATTAGATAACAAACAAGCTGTTAGACCAAAAACTTCACCACAGGAATAGGGGGAAGCAGTTTCAGGAAAGATGAGAAACAGAAAACAATGCCATAAAATATATAAAATAACTTAGTCAGGCAAAATTAAGACAATGCAGAACTCTGAAAGGTTAAAATGCCAAGAAATATACTTATCAATCAGCGATATATTTCCAGATTGTTTGAAAATCACAGTGCAGCCAGAACACTAGGAGTTTGATACAGTGTATGGAGGAATTTACCAACAGAAACTATTTTTAAATCAGCATGCCTTGAAGTAATCAGATAACACAAAAGCTGTTAGACAAGTTTTATAAACTTCACCAAAGGAAGAGGGGAGAAGCAGTTTTAGGACAGATGCGTAACAGAAAACAATGCAGTTTCAGGGCAGGTGAGAAACAGAAACAATGCCCAATGCCAGAAAGTATATATAATAATTCATTCAGGGAAAATTAAGACAAGGCAGAACTCTGAAAAGTTAAAATACTAAGAAATGTACTTATCAATTTGCGATATATTTCCCGATTGTTTGAGAATCACTCTGCAGCCAGAACACCAGGAGTTTCCAACAGTGTATGCAGGAATTTACAAACAGAAACTCTTTTTAAATCAGCAAGCCTTGAAGCAATCAGAAAACATGAAATCTGTTAAACCAGTTTTATAAACTTCACCACAGGAAGACGGGGAGACTCAGCTTCAAGACAAATGAGAAAATGAAAACAATGCAGTTTCAGCACAGATGAGAACGAGAAAACATTGCCAGAAAATATATAAAATAATTATGTCAGGCAAAATTAAGACAATGCAGAACTCTGAAAGGATAAATACTAAGAAATGTACTTATCTATTAGTGATATGTTTCCAGATTGTTTGAGAATCACACTGCAGCCAGAACACCAGGAGTTTCCAACAGTGTATGCAGGAATTTACAAACAAAAACTATTTTTAAATCAGCAAGCCTTGAAGCAATCAGAAAACATAAAATCTGTTAAACCAGTTTTATAAACTTCACCACAGGAAGACGGGGAGACTCAGCTTCAAGACAAATGAGAAAATGAAAACAATGCAGTTTCAGCACAGATGAGAACGAGAAAACATTGCCAGAAAATATATAAAATAATTATGTCAGGCAAAATTAAGACAATGCAGAACTCTGAAAGGATAAATACTAAGAAATGTACTTATCTATTAGTGATATGTTTCCAGATTGTTTGAGAATCACACTGCAGCCAGAACATCAGGAGTTTCCAACAGTGTATGCAGGAATTTACAAACAGAAACTTTTTTAAATCAGCAAGCCTTGAAAAAAGCTGTTAGACCAGTTTTAAAAACTTCACCAGAGGAATAAGGGGAAGCAGTTTCAGGACAGATGAGAAACTAAAAACAATGCAAAGATGAGAAACAGAAAAGAATGCCAGAAAATATATAAAACAATTCAGGCAGGCAAAATTAAGACAATGCAGAACTCTGAAAGGTTAAAATGCCAAGAAATACAATTATCAATCAGCAATATATTTCCAGATTGTTTGAGAATCACTCTGCAGCCAGAACACCAGGAGCTTCCGACAGTGTATGCAGGAATTTATAAACAGAAACTATTTTTAAATCAGCAAACCTTGTAGCAATCAGATAACACAAAAGCTGTTAGACCAGTTTTTTAAACGTCACCACAGGAATAGGGGAGACGCAGTTTCAAGATAAATGAGAAAAAGAAAACAATGCAGTTTCAGGACAGCTGAGAAAAAGAAAACAATGCTAGAAAATATATAAAATAATTCAGTAAGGCAAAATTAAGACAATGCATAACTCTGAAAGGTTAAAATGCCAAGAGATATACTTAACAATTAGCAATATATTTCCAGATTGTTTGAGAATCACACTGCAGGCAGAACAGCAGTAATTTGCATCAGTGAATGCAGCAATTTACAAACAGAAACTGTTTTTAAATCAGCAAGCCATGAAGCAATCAGATTACACAAAAGCTGTTAGACCAGTTTTAAAAACTTCACCACAGTAATGGGGGAAGCAGTTTCAGGACAGATGAGAAACAGAAAACAGAACCAGAAAATAAATAAAATAAATCAGTCAAGCAAAATTAAGACAATTTAAAACTTTGAAATTTTAAAATGCCAATAAATATACTTATCAATCAGTGATATATTTCCAGATTTTGTGAGAATTAACCTGCTACCAGAACACCAGGTGTTTGCAACAGTGTATGCAGGAATTTACAAACAGAAACTACTTTTAAATCAGCAAGCCTTGAAGCAATCAGATAACAGAAAAGCTGTTAGACCAGTATTAAAAACTTCACCACAGTAATAGGGGGAAGCAGTTTCAGGACAGATGCAAAACAGAAAACAGTGCAGTTTCAGGACAGATGAGAAACAAAAACAACGCCCAAAAATATATAAAATAATTCAGTCAGGCAAAATTAAGACAATGCAGAACTCTGAAATGTCAAAATACCAAGAAATATAATTATCAACCAGAGACATTTTTCTAGATACTTTGATAATCACACTGCAGCCAGAACACCAAAAGTTTTCAACAGCATATGCAGCAATTTGCAAACAGATTTTTTTTTTCAAATCAGCAATCCTTAAAGCAATCAGATAACACAAAAGCTGTTAGACCAGTTTTATAAACTTCACCACAGGAATAGAGTGGAAGCAGTTTCAGGACAGATGAGAAACGGAAAACAATGCAGTTTCAGGACAGATAAGAAAAAGAAAACAATACTAGAAAAAATATAAAATAATTCAGTCAGACAAACTTAGGACAATGCAAAAATTTGAAAGGTGAAAATGCCAATAAATATACTTATCGATCAGCGATATATTTCCAAATTGCTTGAGAATCACACTGCAGCCAAAAAAAACAGGAGTGTCCAACAGTGTATGCAGGAATTTATAAGCAGAATCTACTTTTAAATCAGCAATCCTTGAAGCAATCAGATAACATAAAAGCTGTTAGACCGGTTTTACAACCTTCACCACAGGAATAGGGAAGAAGCAGTTTCAGGACAGATGAGAAACAAAAAACAATGCAGTTTCAGGACAGATGAGAAACAGAGAACAATGCCAGAAAATATATAAAATAATTCAGTCAGGCAAAATTAAGACAAAGCAGAACTCTGAAAGCTTAAAATCCCAATAAATTTACTTATAAAGCAGTGATATATTTCCAGATTGTTTGAGAATCACACTTTAGGCAGAACACTGGGATTCTGCAACAGTGAATGCAGGAATTTACAAACAGAAATTATTTTCAAATCAGCAAGCCTTGAAGCAATCGCATAACACGAAAGCTGTTAGACCAGTTTTAAAGACTTCTCCACAGACATAAAGGCGAAGCTGTTTCAGGATAGATGAGAAAACGAAAAACAATGCCAGAAAATATATAAAATAATTCAGTAAGGCAAAATAAGACAATGAATAACTCTTAAAGGTTAAAATGCCAAGAAAAGCACTTATCAATCAACGATATATTTCCAGATTGTTTGAGAATCGTTCTGCAGCCAGATCACCAGAATTTTTCCAAGAGTGTATGCAGGAATTTACAAATAGAAACTATTTAAACATCAGCAAGTTTCAAAGCAATCAGATGAGAAACAGAAAACAATGCCAGAAAAAATATAAAATAATTCAGTCAGGCAGAATTATGACAATGCAGAACTCTAAAAGGGTAAAATGCAAAGAAATATAAATATCAATCAGCAATATTTTTCCAGATTGTTTGAGAATCACACTGAAGCCAGAACACCAGGAGTTTCCAACAGTGTGTGCAAACATTTAGATAAATAAACCTTTTTTAAATAAGCAAGCCTTGAAGCAATCAGATAGCACAAAAGCTGTTAGTCCAGTTTTATAAACTTCATCACAGGAATAGGGTGGATGCAGTTTCATTACAGATTAAAAACAGAAAACAATGCCAGAAAATGTATAAAATAATACAATCAGCCAAAAATTAAGACAATGCAGAACTCTGAAATGTTAAAATGCCAAGGAATATACTTAACAATCAGCGATATATTTCCAGATTGTTTGAGAATCACACTTTAGCCAGAACACCAGGTGTTTCCAATAGTATATACAGGAATTTATTAACAAAAGCTATTTTTAAATCATCAAGCCTAAAAGCATTCAGATAACACAAAAACTGTTAGACCAGTTTTATAAACTTCACCACGGGAATAGGAAAAAAGCTGTTTCAAGACAGATAAGAAACAGAGAACAATGCCAGAAAAATGTAACATAATGCAGTAAGGAAAAATTAAGACAATGCTGAAATCTGACAGGTTAAAATGCCAAGAAATATGCTCATCAATCAGTGATATATTTCCAGATTGTTTGAGAATCACACTGCAGCCAAAACACCAAGAGTTTGCAACAGTGTATGCAGGAATTTACAAACAGAAACTATTTTTAAATCAGCAAGCCTTGAAGCAATCAGATAACATAAAAGCTGTAAGACCAGTTTTAAAAACTTCTCCACAGGAATAGGGGCAAAGCAGTTTCAGGATAAATGAAAAACAGAAAACAATGCCTGAAAATATATAAAATAATTCAGTCAGACAAAATGAAGACAATGTAGAACTCTGAAAGGTCAAAATACCAAGAAATATACTTATCAACCAGCAATATTTTTCCAGATTGTTTGAGAATCACACTGCAACCAGAACACCAGGAGTTACCAACAGTGTATACAAGAATTTACAAATTATTTTTAACTCAGCAAGCCTTGAAGCAATCATATAATGCAAAAGATGTTATATCAGTTTTATAAACTTCACCAAAGGAATAGGGGGAAAGCAGTTTCAGGACAGATGAGAAACAGAAAACAATGCCGTTCCAGGACAGATGAGAAACCGAGAACAATGCCAGAAAATATGTAAAATAATTCAGTCAGGCAAAATTAAGACAATGCAGAACTCTGTAAGGTTAAAATACCAAGAAATATACTTATCAATGAGTGATATATTTCAGAATTGTTTGAGAATCACACTGCAGCCAGAACACCAGGAGTTCCAACAGTGTATGCAGGAATTTACAAACATAATTTTCTTTTTAAATCAGCAAGCATTGAAGCAATCAGATAACACAAAAGCTTTTAGTCCAGTTTTAGAAACTTCACCACAGGAATAGGGGAGAAGCAGTATCAGGACAGATAAGAAACAGAAAACAATGCAGTTTCAGGACAGATGAGAAACAGAAAACAATGCCAGAAAATATATAAAATAATTCAGTCAGGCAAAATCAAGACAATGCAGATCTCTGAAAGGTTAAAATGCCAATAAATATACTTATTGATTAGCAATATATTTCCAGATTACTTGAGAATCACACTGCAGCCAAAAAAACAAGAGTGTCCAACAGTGTATGCAGGAATTTACAAACAGAAACTACTTTTAAATCAGCAATCCTTGAAGCAATCAGACAACACAAAAGCTGTTAGACCAGTTTTAAAAACTTCTCCACAGGAAGAAAGGCAAAGCTTTTTCAGGATAGATGAGAAAATGAAAAAGAATGCCAGAAAATATATAAAATAATTCAGAAACCAGATTGTTCCAGATTGTTTGAGAATCACACTGCAACCAGAACACCAAGAGTTTACCAACAGTGTATACAGCAATTTACAAACAGAAACTATTTTTTAAATCAGCAAGCCCTGATATTTAAAAATAAGACAACGAAGAATTCTTAAAAGTTGAAATACCAAGAAATGCACTTATCAATCAGTGATATATTTCAAGATTGTTTGAGAATCACTCTGCAGCCAGATCACCAGACATTTCCAAGAGTGTATGCAGGAATTTACAAATAGAAACTATTTAAACATCAGCAAGTTTCAAAGAAATCAGATAACACAAAAGTTGTTAGATCAGTTTAATAAACTTCACCACAGGAATAAGGGGGAAGCAGTTTCAGGACAGATGAGAAACAGAAAACAATGCCAGAAAAAATATAAAATAATTCAGTCAGGCAAAATTCTGACAATGCCGAACACCGAAAGGTTAAAATTCAAAGAAATATAATTATCAATCAGAAATATATTTCCAGATTGTTTGCGAATCACACTGAAGCCAGAACACCAGGAGTTTCCAACAGTGTGTGCAAAAATTTAGAAAAATAAACTATTTTTAAATCAGCAAGCCTTGAAGCAATCAGATAACACAAAAGCTGTTAGTCCAGTTTTATAAACTTCACCACAGGAATAGGGTGGATGCAGTTTCATTACAGATTAAAAACAGAAAACAATGCCAGAAAATATATAAAATAATACAATCAGGCAAAATTAAGACAATGCAGAACTCTGAAAGGTTAAAATGCCAAGGAATATTCTTAACAATCAGCGATATATCTCCAGATTGTTTGAGAATCACTCTTTAGCCAGAACACCAGGTGTTTCCAATAGTATATACAGGAATTTATTAACAGAAACTATTTTTAAATCATCAATCCTAGAAGCATTCAGATAACACAAAAACTGTTAGACCAGTTTATAAACTTCACCATAGGAATAGGAAAAAAGCAGTTTCAAGACAGATGAGAAACAGAGAACAATGCCAGAAAAATGTAAAATAATGCAGCAAGGAAACATTATGAAAATGCAGAACTCTGACAGGTTAAAATGCCAAGAAATATGCTTATCAGTCAGTGATATTTTTCCAGATTGGTTGAGAATCACACTGCAACCAGAACACCAGGAGTTTCCAACAGTGTATACAGGAATTTACAAACAGAAACTATTTTTAAATCAGCAAGCGTTGAAGTAATCAGATAACACAAAGTCTGTAAGACCAGTATTAAAAACTTCTCCACAGGAATAGGGGCGAAGCAGTTTCAGGATAAATGAAAAACAGAAAACAATGCCTGAAAATATATAAAATAATTCAGTCAGACAAAATTAAAACAATGTAGAACTCTGAAAGATCAAAACACCAAGAAATATACTTATCAACCAGTGATATTTTTCCAGATTGCTTGAGAATCACACTGCAACCAGAACACCGGGGGTTTCCAACAGTGTATTCAGGCATTTACAAACAGAAACTATTTTTAAATCAGCAAGCCCTGAAGCAATCATATAATGCAAAAGCTGTTAGACCAGTTTTATAAACTTCATGAAAGGAATAGGGAGAAAGCAGTTTCAGCACAGATGATAAACAGAAAACAATGCCCTTTCAGGACAGATGAGAAACCGAGAACAATGCCAGAAAAATATAAAATAATTCAGTCAGGCAAAATCAAGACAATGCAAATTTCTGAAAGGTTAAAATGCCAAGAAATATACTTATCAATCGGTGATATATTTCCAGATTGTTTGATAATCACACTGTAGCCAAAACACCAGGAGTTTCAAACAGTGTATGCAGGAATTTACACAAAGAAACTATTTTAAATGCGCAATTTTTGAAGCAATCAGATAGCACAAAAGCTATTAGACCAGTTTTATAAACTTCACCACAAGAATCAGTGGGGAAGCAGTTTTAGGACAGATGAAGAACAGAATAAAAATGTTAAAAGATATATAAAATAATTCAGTCAGGGAAAATTAAGACAATGCAGAACTCTGAAAGGTTAAAATGCTGATAAATATATTTATCAATCAGCGATATATTTCCAGATTGTTTGAGAATCACACTGCAGACAGATTACCTGGAGGTTGCAACAGTGTATGCAGGAATTTACAAACAGAAACTATTTTTAAATCAGCAAGCCTTGAAGCAATCAGATAACACAAAATCTGTAAGATCACTTTTAAAAACTTCTCCACAGGAATAGGGGGGAAGCAGTTTCAGAACAGATGAGAAACAGAAAACAATGAAGTTTCAAGACAGATGAGAAACAGAAAAGAATTTCAGAAAATATATAAAATATTTCAGTCAGGGAAAATTAAGACAATGCAGAACCATAACAGGTTAAAATGCAAAGAAATATACTTATGAATCAGCGATATATTTCCAGATTGTTTTAGAATCACACTGCAGCCAGAACACCAGTAGTTTGCAGCAGTGTATGCAGGAATTTACAAACAGAAACGATTTTTAAATCAGCAATCCTTGAAGAAATCAGATAACAGAAAAGCTTTTAGACCAGTTTTGTAAATTTCACCACAGGAATAGGGGGAAGCAATTTCAGGACAGATGAGCAGAAGAAAACAATGCAGTTTCAGGACAGATGAGAAACTGAGGACAACACCAGAAAATATGTAAAATTATGCAGTAAGGCAAAATTAAGAAAATGCAGAACTCTGACAGATTAAAATGCGAGGAAATATATTTATCAATCAGTGATTTATTTCCAGATTGTTTGAGAATCACACTGCAGCCAGAACACAAGTAGTTTCCAACAGTATATGCAGAAATTTACAAACAGAAACTATTTCTAAATCATCAAACCTTGAAGCATTCAGATAACACAAAAGTTGTTAGTCCAGTTTTATAAACTTCACCACATGAATAAGGGGGATGCAGTTTCATTACAGATTAGAAAATAAAACAATGCAGTTTCTGGACAGATGAGAAACAGAAAACTATGCCAGAAAATATATAAAATAATTCAGTCAGGCAAAATTAAGACAATGCAGAACTCTGAAATTTTAAAATGCCATGAAATAAACTCATCAATCAGTGATATATTTCCAGATTGTTTGAAAATCACACCGCAGCCAGAACACCAGGAGTTTCCAAGAGTGTATGCAGGAATTTGAAAATAGAAACTATTTTAAAATAAAGAAGTTTTGAAGCATTGAGATAACGCAAATGTTGGTAGATCTGTTTTATAAATATCACCACAGGAATAGAGGGGAAGCTGTTTTTGAAGAGATGAGAAACAGAAAACTATGCCGTTTCTGGTCAGATGAGAAACAGAAAACAATGCCAGAAAATATATAAAATATTTCAGTCAGGGAAAATTAAGACAATGCAGAACCATAATAGGTTAAAATGCAAAGAAATATACTTATGAATCAGCGATATATTTCCAGATTGTTTGAGAATCATAGTGCAGCCAGAACTCCAGGAGTTTTCAACAGTGTATGCAGGAATATAAAAACAGAAACTATTTTTTAAGTCAGCAAGCCTTGACTCAATCACATAACAGAAAAGCTGTAAGACCAGTTTTAAAAACTTCTACACAGGAATAGGGGGAAGCAGTTTAAGGACAGATGAGAAAAAGAAAACAATACCAGAAAATATATAAAATAATTCAGTCAGGCAAAATGTAGACAATGCCAAACTCTAAATGGGTAAAATGCCAAGAAATATACTTATCAATCAGAGCTATATTTCCAGATTGTTTGAGAATCACACTGCAGCCAGAACACCAGTAGTTTGCAGCAGTGTATGCAGGAATTTACAAACAGAAACTATTTTTAAATCAGCAATCCTTCAAGAAATCAGATAACAGAAAAGCTTTTAGACCAGTTTTGTAAATTTCACCACAGGAATAGGGGGAAGCAATTTCAGGACAGATGAGCAGAAGAAAACAATGCAGTTTCAGGACAGATGAGAAACTGAGGACAACACCAGAAAATATGTAAAATTATGCAGTAAGGCAAAATTAAGAAAATGCAGAACTCTGACAGATTAAAATGCGAGGAAATATATTTATCAATCAGTGATTTATTTCCAGATTGTTTGAGAATCACACTGCAGCCAGAACACAAGTAGTTTCCAACAGTATATGCAGAAATTTACAAACAGAAACTATTTCTAAATCATCAAACCTTGAAGCATTCAGATAACACAAAAGTTGTTAGTCCAGTTTTATAAACTTCACCACATGAATAAGGGGGATGCAGTTTCATTACAGATTAGAAAATAAAACAATGCAGTTTCTGGACAGATGAGAAACAGAAAACTATGCCAGAAAATATATAAAATAATTCAGTCAGGCAAAATTAAGACAATGCAGAACTCTGAAATTTTAAAATGCCATGAAATAAACTAATCAATCAGTGATATATTTCCAGATTGTTTGAAAATCACACCGCAGCCAGAACACCAGGAGTTTCCAAGAGTGTATGCAGGAATTTGAAAATAGAAACTATTTTAAAATAAAGAAGTTTTGAAGCATTGAGATAACGCAAATGTTGGTAGATCTGTTTTATAAATATCACCACAGGAATAGAGGGGAAGCTGTTTTTGAAGAGATGAGAAACAGAAAACTATGCCGTTTCTGGTCAGATGAGAAACAGAAAACAATGCCAGAAAATATATAAAATAATTCAGTCAGGCAAAATTAAGACAATGCAGAACTCTGACAGGTTAAAATGCCAAGAAATATACTTACCAATCAGCGATATATTTCCAGACTGTTTGAAAATCACACTGCAGCCAGAACACAAGGTGTTTCCAACAGTATATGCAGGAATTTACAAACAGAAACTATTTTTAAATCAGCAAACATTGAAGCAATAAGATAACACAAAAGCTGTTAGACCAGTTTTACAAACTTCACCACAGGAATTGGGGAAAGCTGTTTCAGAACAGTTGAGAAACAGAAAATAATGCCATTTTAGGACAGATGAGGAACAGTGAACAATACAAGAAAATATATAAAATAATTCAGTCAGGCAAAATTAAGACAATGCATAACTCTGAAAGGTTAAATGCCAAGAAATATACTTATCAATCAGCAATATATTTCAAGATTGTTTGAGAATCATACTGCAGCCAGAACACCAGGAGTTTTTAACATTGCATGCAGGAATTTACAAACAGAAACAATTTTTAAATCGGCAAGCCTTGAAGCAATCAGATCACATAAAAGTTGTTAGCCCAGTTTTATAAACTTCACCACAGGAATGGGGGGGCAGATTCAAGACAAATGATCAAATGAAAGCAATGCAGTTTCAGGACAGATGAGAAACAGAAAACAATGCCAGAAAATATATAAAATAATTCAGTCAGGCAAAATTAAGACAATGCAGAACTCTGAAAGGTTAAAATGCCAAGATATATACTTATCAGTTAGAGATATGTTTCCAGATTGTTTGAGAATTACACTGCAGCCAGAATACCAGCAGTTTCCAACAGTGTATGCAGGATTTTGCAAACAGAAACTATTTTAAATCAGCAAGCCTTGAAGCAATCAGATAACACAGAAGCTATCAGACCAGTTTTACAAACTGCACCACAGGAATACGGGAGAAGCAGTTTCAGGACAGATGTGGAACAGAAAACAATGCAGTTTCAAGACAGATAAGAAACAGAAAACAATACCAGAAAAAATATAAAATAATTCATTCAGGCAAACTTAAGACAATGCAGAACTCAGAAAGGTAAAATGCCAAGAAATATACTTATCAGTCAGTGATATATTTCCAGATTGTTTGAGAATCATACTGCAAATAAAACAACAGGCGTTTCCAACAGTGTATGCAGCAATTTACAAACAGAAACTTTTTTTTTTAAATCAGCAATCCTTGAAGTAAAAGCTGTTAGACCAGTTTTATAAACTTCACCACAGGAATAGGGTGGAAGCAGTTTCAGGACAGATGAGAAACAGAAAACAATGCCATTTCAGGACAGATGAGAAAGAGAGAACAATGCCAAACAATATATAAAATATTGCAGTCAGGCAAATGTAAGACAATGCAGAACTCTTAAATGTTAAAATATAAAGAAATATACTTAACAATCAGCAATTAATTTCAAAATTGTTTGAGATTCACACTGCAGCCAGAACACCAGGAATTTCCAACAGTGTATGCAGGAATTTACAAAGAGAAACAATCACCACACGAATAGGGGGAAAGCAGAAAACAATGCAGTTTCAAGATAGATGATAAATATAAAACAATGCCAGAAAATATATAAAATAATTCAGTCAGGCAAAATTACTACAATGCAGATCTCTGAAAGGTTAAAATTCCAAGAAATACACTTATTAATCAGCGATATATTTCCAGATTGTTTGAGAATCACTCTGCAGCCAGAATACAGGAGTTTCCAACAGTGCATGCAGGAATTTACAAACAGAAACTATTTTTAAATCAGCAAGCCTTGAAGCAATAAAATAAAACAAATGCTGTTAGAACAGTTCTATAAACTTCACCACAGGAATAGGGGGTAGCAGTTTCAGGACAGATAAGAAACAGAAAACAATCCAGTCTCAAGACAGACGAGAAACAGAAAAAATTGCCAGAAAATATATAAAATAATTCAGTCATGCAAAATTAAAACAATGCAGAAAGGTGAAGCTGTTTCAAGATAGATGAGAAAATGAAAAACAATGCCAGAAAAAATATAAAATAATTCAGTCAGGCAAAATTCAGACAATGCAGAACTCTGAAAGGTTAAAATGTCAAGAAATATAATTATCAATCATCAATATATTTCCAGATTGTTTGAGAATCACACTGAAGCCAGAACACCAGGAGTTTCCAACAGTGTATGCAGGAGTTTAGAAAAATAAACTATTTTTAAATCGGCAAGCCTTGAAGCAATCAGATAACACAAAAGCTGTTAGTCCAGTTTTGTAAACTTCACCACAGGAACAGGAAAAATGCAGTTTCAAGACAGATGAGAAACAGAGAAAAATGCCAGAAAAATGTAAAAAAATGCAGTAACTCAAAATTCAGACAATGTAGAACTCTGACAGGTTAAAATTCCAAGAAATATGCTTATTAATCAGTGATATATTTCCAGATTGTTTGAGAATCACACTGCAGCCAGAACACCAGGAGTTTGCAACCATATATGCAGGAATTTACAAACAGAAAATATTTTTAAATCAGAAAGCCTTGAAGCAATCAGATAACACAAAAGCTGTAAGACCAGTTTTAAAAACTTCTCCACATGAATAGGGGTGAAGCAGTTTCAGAATAAATCAAAAAGAGAAAACAATGCCTGAAAATATATAAAATAATTCAGTCAGACAAAATTAAGACAATGTAGAACTCTGAAAGGTCTTACCGATCAGTGATATATTTCCAGATTGCTTGAGAATCACACTGCAGCCAAAAAGCCAGGAGTGTCCAACAGTGTATGCAGGAAATTACAAACAGAATCTACTTTTAAAGCAGCAAACTTTGAAGCAATCAGATAACACAAAAGCTATTAGACCAGTTTTATAAACTTCACCACAGTAATAGGGGGGAAGCAGTTTCAGGACAGATGAGAAACAAAAAAACAATGCAGTTTCAGGACAGATGAGAAACAGAGAACAATGCCAGAAAATATATAAAATAATTCAGTCAGGCAAAATTACGACAAAGCAGAACTCTGAAAGCTTAAAATCCCAATAAATGTACTTATAAATCAGTGATATATTTCCAGATTGTTTGAGTATCACATTGAAGCCAGAACACCAGGAGTTTCCAACAGTGTGTGCAGGAATTTACAAACAGAAACTATTCTTAAATCAGCAAGCCTTGAAACAATCACATAACACAAAGGCTGTTCTTCTCCACAGGAATAAAGGCGAAGCTGTTTCAGGATAGATGAGAAAATGAAAAACAATGCCAAAAATATATAAAATAATTTAGTAAGGCAAAAATAAGACAACGAAGAACTCTTAATGGTTAAAATGCTAAGAAATGCACTTATCAATCAGTGATATATTTCCAGATTGTTTGAAAATCACTCTGCAGCCAGATCACCAGAAGTTTCCAAGAGTGTATGCAGGAATTTACAAATTGAAACTATTTAAACATCAGCAAGTTTCGACACAATCAGATAACACAAAAGTTGTTAGATCATTTTATAAACTTCACCACAGGAATAGGGGGGAAGCAGTTTCAGGACAGATGAGAAACAGAAAACAATGCCAGAAAAAATATATAATAATTCAGTCAGGCAAAATTATGACAATGCATAACTCTGAAAGTTTAAAATGCCAAGAAATATAATTATCAATCAGCAATATATTTCCAGATTGTTTGAGAATCACTCTGCAGCCAGATCACCAGAAGTTTCCAAGAGTGTATGCAGGAATTTACATATCAAAACTATTTTAAAATCAGCAAGCCTTGAAGCAATCAAATAATGCAAAAGCTGTTAGTCCCAGTTTTATATACTTCACCACAGGAATAGGGTGGAAGCAGTTTCATTACAGATTAGAAACAGAAAACAATGCCAGAAAATATATAAAATAAATCAATCAGGCAAAATTAGGACAATGCAGAACTCCAAAAGGTTAAAATGCCAAGGAATATACTTAACAATTAGCGATATATTTCCAGATTGTTTGTGAATCACACTTTAGCCAGAACACCAGGAGTTTCCAACAGTATATACAGGAATTTATGAACATAAACTATTTTTAAATCATCAAGCTTAGAAGCATTCAGATAACACAAAAGCTGTTTTACAACCTTCACTACAGGAATAGGGAAGAAGCAGTTTCAGGACACATGAAAATCAGAAAACAATGCAGTTTCAGGACAGATGACAAACAGAAAAAAATGCCAGAAAAAATATAAAATAATTCAGTCTGGCAAAATCAAGACAACGCAGAACTCTAAAATGTTAAAATGCCAATAAATATACTTATCGATCAGTGATATATTTGCAGATTGGTTGAGAATCACACTGCAGCCAAATAACCAGGAGTGTCCAACAGTGTATGCAGGAATTTACAAACAGAATCTACTTTTAAATCAGCAATCCTTGAAGCAATCAAATAACACAAAAGCTGTAAGACCAGTTTTATAAACTTCACCACAGTAATATGGGGGTAGCAGTTTCAGGACAGATGAGAAACTAAAAACAATGCAGTTTCAGGACAGATGAGAAACAGAGAACAATGCCAGAAAATATATAAAATAATTCAGTCAAGCAAAATTAAGACAATGCAGAACTCTGAAAGCTTAAAATCCCAATACAATTACTTATAAATCAGTGATATATTTCTAGATTGTTTGAAAATCACACTTCAGGCAGAACACCAGAATTTTGCAACAGTGTATGCAGGAATTTACAAACAGAAATTATTTTTTAAATCAGCAAGCCTTGAAGCAATCACATAACACAAAAGCTGTTAGACCAGTTTTAAAAACTTCTCCACAGGTATAAAGGTGAATCTGTTTCAGGATAGATGAGAAAACGAAAAACAATACCAGAAAATATATAAAATAATTCAGTAAGGCAAAAATAAGACTACTAAGAACTCTTAATAGTTAAAATACCAAGAAATGCACTTGTCAATCAGTGATATATTTCCAGATTGTTTGAGAATCACCCTGAAGCCAGATCACCAGAAGTTTGCAAGAGTGTATGCAGGAATTTACAAATACAAACTATTTAAACATCAGCATAGTTTCAAAGCAATCAGATAACACAAAAGGTGTTAGATTAGTTTTATAAACTTCACCACAGGAATAGGGGGAAGCAGTTTCAGGGCAGATAAAAAACAGGAAAAATGCAGTTTCAGGACAGATGAGAAACAGAAAACAATGCCAGAAAAAATATAAATGAATTCAGTCAGGCAAAATTATGACAATGCAGAACTCTGACAGATTAAAATGCCAATAAATATAATTAAATCAGCAATATATTTCCAGATTGTTTGAGAATCACACTGAAGCCAGAACACAAGGAGTTTCCAACAGTGTGTGCAGGAATTTAGAAAAAGAAACTATTTTTAAATCGGCAAGCCTTGAAGCAATCAGATAACACAAAAGCTGTTAGTCCAGTTTTGTAAACTTCACCACAGGAACAGGAAAAATGCAGTTTCAAGACAGATGAGAAACAGAGAAAAATGCCAGAAAAATGTAAAAAAATGCAGTAACTCAAAATTCAGACAATGTAGAACTCTGACAGGTTAAAATTCCAAGAAATATGCTTATTAATCAGTGATATATTTCCAGATTGTTTGAGAATCACACTGCAGCCAGAACACCAGGAGTTTGCAACCATATATGCAGGAATTTACAAACAGAAAACATTTTTAAATCAGAAAGCCTTGAAGCAATCAGATAACACAAAAGCTGTAAGACCAGTTTTAAAAACTTCTCCACAGGAATAGGGGTGAAGCAGTTTCAGAATAAATCAAAAAGAGAAAACAATGCCTGAAAATATATAAAATAATTCAGTCAGACAAAATTAAGACAATGTAGAACTCTGAAAGGTCTTACCGATCAGTGATATATTTCCAGATTGCTTGAGAATCACACTGCAGCCAAAAAGCTAGGAGTGTCCAACAGTGTATGCAGGAAATTACAAACAGAATCTACTTTTAAAACAGCAAACTTTGAAGCAATCAGCAAGCCTTGAAGCAATCAGATAACACAAAAGCTGTTAGTCCAGTTTTATAAACGTTGCCACATGAATAGGGTGGATGCAGCTTCATTACAGATTAAAAACAGAATACAAGGCCAGAAAATATATAAAATAATACAATCAGGAAAAATAAAGACAATGCAGAACTCTGAAAGGTTAAAATGCCAAGGAATACACTTAACAATCAGCAAAACATTTCCAGATTGTTTGAGAATCACACTTTAGCCAGAACACCAGGAGTTTCCAATAATATATACAGGAATTTATTAACAGAAAATATATTTAAATAATCAAGCCTAGAAACGTTCAGATAACACAAAAGCTGTGAGACCAGTTTTGTAAACTTCACCACAGGAATAGGAAAAAGGCAGATTCAAGACAGATGAGAAACAGAGAACAATGTCAGAAAAATGTAAAATAATGCAATAATTTTTCTAAAATCAGCAAACCTTTGTTGCAATCAGATAACGCAAAAGCTGTTAGTTCCAGTTTATATACTTCACCACAGGAATAGGGTGGAAGCAGCTTCATTACAGATTAGAAACAGAAAACAATGCCAGAAAATATATAAAATAATTCAATCTGGCAATATTAAGACAATGCAGAACTCTGAAAGGTTAAAATGCCAAGAGATATACTTAACAATTAGCTATATATTTCCAGATTGTTTGAGAATCACACTTTAGCCAGAACACCAGGAGTTTCCAACAGTATATAGAGGAATTTATGAACAGAAACTATTTTTAAATCATCAAGCTTAGAAGCATTCAGATAACACAAAAGCTGTTAGACCAGTTTTACAACCTTCTCCACAGGAATAGGGAAGAAGCAGTTTCAGGACACATGAGAATCAGAAAACAATGCCAGAAGAAATACAAAATAATTCAGTCTGGCAAAATCAAGACAACGCAGAACTCTGTAAGGTTAAAATGCCAATAAATATACTTATCGATCAGTGATATATTTCCAGATTGCTTGAGAATCACACTGCAGCCAAATAACCAGGAATGTCCAACAGCGTATGCAGGAGTTTACAAACAGAAACAATTTTTAAATCCGCAATCCTTGAAGCAATCAGATAACACAAAAGCTGTTAGACCAGTTTTATAAACTTTACCACAGTAATAGGGGGGAAGCAGTTTCAGGGCAGATGAGAAGCAAAAAACAATGCAGTTTCAGAACAGATGAGAAACAGAGAATAATGCCAGAAAATATATAAAATAATTAGGTCAGGCAAAATTACGACAAAGCAGAACTCTGAAAGCTTAAAATCCCAATACAATTACTTATAAATCAGTGATGTTTGAGAATCACACTTCAAGGCAGAACACCAGGATTTTGCAACAGTGTATACAGGAATTTACAAACAGAAATAATTTTTAAATCAGCAAGCCTTGAAGCAATCACATAAAACAAAAGCTGATAGACCAGTCTTAAAAACTTCTCCACAGGTATAAAGGCAAATCTGTTTCAGGATAGATGAGAAAATGAAAAACAATGCCAGAAAATATATAAAATAATTCAGTAAGGCAAAAATAAGACAACTAAGAATTCTTAAAGATTAAAATGCCAAGAAATGCACATATCAATCAGTGATATATTTCCAGATTGTTTGAGAATCACCCTGAAGCCAGATCACCAGAAGTTTGAAGAGTGTATGCAGGAATGTACAAATAGAAACTATTTAAACATCAGCAAGTTTCAAAGCGATCAGTTTTATAAACTTCACCACAGGAATAGGGGGGAAGCAGTTTCAGGACAGATAAAAAACAGAAAAAAATGCAGTTTCAGGACAGATGAGAAAGAGAAAACAATGCCAGAAAAATATAAAATAATTCAGTGAAGCAAAATTATGACAATGCAGAACTCTGAAAGATTAAATGCCAATAAATATAATTATCAATCAGCAATACATATCCAGATTGTTTGAGAATGACACTGAAGCCAGAACACAAGGAGTTTCCAACAGTGTGTGCAGGAATTTATAAAAATAAACTATTTTTAAATCTGCAAGCCTTGAAGCAATCAGATACACAAAAGCTGTTAGTCCAGTTTTATAAACTTTGCCACAGGAAAAGGGTGGATGCAGTTTCATTACAGATTAAAAACAGAAAACAAGGCCAGAAAATATATAAAATAATACAATCAGGCAAAATTAAGACAATGCAAAACTTTGAAAGGTTAAAATGCCAAGGAATATACTTAACAATCAGCGATATATTTCCAGATTGTTTGAGAATCACACTTTAGCCAGAACACCAGGAGTTTCCAATAGTATATACAGGAATTTATTGACAGAAACTATTTTTAAATCATCAAGACTAGAAACATTCAGATAACACAAAAGCTGTTAGACCAGTTTTGTAAACTTCACCACAGGATTAGGAAAAAAAGCAGTTTCAAGACAAATGAGAAACAGAGAACAATGTCAGACAAATGTAAAATAATGCAGTAAGGAAAAATTAAGACAATGCAGAACTCTGACAGGTTAAAATGCCAAGAACTATGCTTATCAATCAATGATATATTTCCAGATTGTTTGAGAATCACACTGCAGCCAGAACACTAGGAGTTTGCAACAGTGTATGCAGGAATTTACAAATAGAAACTATTTTTAAATCAGCAAGCATTGAAGCAATCAGATAACACAAAAGCTGTAAGACCAGTTTTAAAAACTTATCCACAGGAATAGGGGCAAAGCAGTTTCAGGATAAATGAAAAACAAAAAACAATGCCAGAAAATATATAAAATAATTCAGTCAGACAAAATTAAGACAATGTAGAACTCTGAAAGGTCACAATACCATGAAATATACTTATCAACCAGTGAAATTTTTCCAGATTGTTTGAGAATCACACTACAACCAGAACACCAGGAGTTTCCAACAGTGTATACAGGAATTTACAAACAGAAACTATTTTTTAAATCAGCAAGCCTTGAAGCAATCAGATAACAGAAAAGCTTTTAGTCCAGTTTTACAAACTTCACCACAGGAATAGGGGAGAAGCAGTTTCAGGACAGATGAAAAACAAAAAAAAACAATGCCAGAAAAAAATAAAAAATAATTCAGCCAGGCAAAATCAAGACAATGCAGATCTCTGAAAGATTAAATGCCAATAAATATACTTATCGATCAGCAATATATTTCCAGATTGCTTGAGAATCACTCTGCAGCAGTGTATGCAGGAATTTACAAACAGAAACTACTTTTAAATCAGCAATACTTGAAGCAATCAGATAACACAAAAGCTGTTAGACCAGTTTTATAAACTTCACCACCACAATGGAAGCAGTTTTGAAGCAGAGGACAGGACAGAAAAAAAACATGCAGTTTCAGGCAGGAAACAGAACAGAGAACAATGCATATAAAATATAAAGAAAATCAGTAAAAAAAAAAGACAAAACAGAAAAACTAAAAAAAAAATCCAATACATAACTTTATAAAATCAGTGATATGTTTCAGATTGTTTGAGAATCACACTTTTAGCAGTACACCAGGGTGTGCAACAGTGTATACAGGGAATTTACAAACAGAACTATTTTTTAAATCAAAAAGCCTTTTTAAAATCATCATAAACAAAAAAGCTTTTACAGTTTTTAAACACTTCACCACAGGAATAGTGGAGAAGAAGTTTCACAGGACAGATGAAAAGAAAAAAACAAAGGTTCATTCAGAAAAAGAAAAAAAAAAATGCAAAAAATAAAAAAAAATTAAAAAAGTCAAAAAAAAATAAGATAAAGAAGATCTCTGAAAGGTTAAAAAATAAAATAAATGTATCTATCGATCATATATATCAGATTGTTGTATGAATGATACTACATAACAGTGCAGGCATTGCCAAACAGAAACTACTTTTTGTATCAAGGAATTTATCAACAGAAACTACTTTTAAAAGCTGTTAGCTTGAAGCATTCATAAAACACAAAAGCTAAAAGACCAGTTTTCAGGAAAGATGAGAAACAAAAAAAAACAGCAGTTAGGAAGGATGAAAGAAAAACAAAAACAGATCAATATAAGAAATAAAATAAAAAAGAAATCAAGAAAAAGCAGAAAAAAAAAAGCTCAAAAAAGAATAAAGAAAAAACTAAATCTTAAATATCAATCCCAATATATGTTTGAATTTGTCTGAGAGTTTCACCAGGGTGAGAAAACAGACAGGCAGAGAACACCAGGTGTGCAACAGTGTATGCAAAACAAACAAACACAAGCAATCACAAACAAAAAACAAGTTAGACCAGTTTTTAGAAAAAAAAACACAGGATAAAAGAAAAAAAAAAGGAAACAGACATAAGGAAAAAAGAAGAAAAACAATATAAAAAAATATATAAAATAAAAAAATGCCAGAAAATAAAAAAAATAAAAAGAAAAAACATCAATCAGCGATATATTTACAGATTGTTTGAGAATCACTCTGCAACCAGATCACCAGAAGTTTCCAAGAGTGTATTCAGGAATTAACATATAGAAACTATTTTAAAATCAGCAAGCCTTGATGCAATCAGATAACGCAAAAGCTGTTAGTTCCAGTTTTATATACTTCACCACAGGAATAGGGTGGAAGCAGCTTCATTACAGATTAGAAACAGAAAACAATGCCAGAAAATATATAAAATAATTCAATCAGGCAATATTAAGACAATGCAGAACTCTGAAATGTTAAAATGCCAAGAGATATACTTAACAATTAGCGGTATATTTCCAGATTGTTTGAGAATCACACTTTAGCCAGAACACCAGGAGTTTCCAACAGTATATAGAGGAATTTATGAACAGAAACTATTTTTAAATCATCAAGCTTAGAAACATTCAGATAACACAAAAGCTGTTAGACCAGTTTTACAACCTTCACCACAGGAATAGGGAAGAAGCAGTTTCAGGACAGATGAGAATCAGAAAACAATGCCAGAAGAAATACAAAATAATTCAGTCTGGCAAAATCAAGACAACGCAGAACTCTGTATGGTTAAAATGCCAATAAATATACTTATCGATCAGTGATATATTTCCAGATTGCTTGAGAATCACACAGCAGCCAAATAACCAAGACTGTCCAACAGCGTATGCAGGAGTTTACAAACAGAAACTATTTTAAAATCCACAATCCTTGAAGCAATCAGATAACACAAAAGCTGTTAGACCAGTTTTATAAACTTTACCACAGTAATAGGGGGGAAGCAGTTTCAGGACAGATGAGAAGCAAAAAACAATGCAGTTTCAGAACAGATGAGAAACAGAGAATAATGCCAGAAAATATATAAAATAATTAGGTCAGGCAAAATTACGACAAAGCAGAACTCTGAAAGCTTAAAATCCCAATACAATTACTTATAAATCAGTGATATATTTCCAGATTGTTTGAGAATCACACTTCAAGGCAGAACACCAGGATTTTGCAACAGTGTATACAGGAATTTACAAACAGAAATAATTTTTAAATCAGCAAGCCTTGAAGCAATCACATAAAACAAAAGCTGTTAGACCAGTCTTAAAAACTTCTCCACAGGTATAAAGGCGAATCTGTTTCAGGATAGATGAGAAAATGAAAAACAATGCCAGAAAATATATAAAATAATTCAGTAAGGCAAAAATAAGACAACTAAGAATTCTTAAAGATTAAAATGCCAAGAAATGCACGTATCAATCAAGGATATATTTCCAGATTGTTTGAGAATCACTCTGCAGCCAGATCACCAGAAGTTTGAAGAGTGTATGCAGGAATGTACAAATAGAAACTATTTAAACATCAGCAAGTTTCAAAGCAATCAGATAAAACAAAAGTTGTTAGATCAGTTTTATAAACTTCACCACAGGAATAGGGGGGAAGCAGTTTCAGGACAGATAAAAAACAGAAAAAAATGCAGTTTCTGGACAGATGAGAAAGAGAAAACAATGCCAGAAAAATATAAAATAATTCAGTGAAGCAAAATTATGACAATGCAGAACTCTGAAAGATTAAATGCCAATAAATATAATTATCAATCAGCAATACATTTCTAGATTGTTTGAGAATGACACTGAAGCCAGAACACAAGGAGTTTCCAACAGTGTGTGCAAGAATTTATAAAAATAAACTATTTTTAAATCTGCAAGCCTTGAAGCAATCAGATACACAAAAGCTGTTAGTCCAGCTTTATAAACTTTGCCACAGGAAAAGGGTGGATGCAGTTTCATTACAGATTAAAAACAGAAAACAAGGCCAGAAAATATATAAAATAATACAATCAGGCAAAATTAAGACAATGCAGAACTTTGAAAGGTTAAAATGCCAAGGAATATACTTAACAATCAGCGATATATTTCCAGATTGTTTGAGAATCACACTTTAGCCAGAACACCAGGAGTTTCCAATAGTATATACAGGAATTTATTGACAGAAACTATTTTTAAATCATCAAGACTAGAAACATTCAGATAACACAAAAGCTGTTAGACCAGTTTTGTAACTTCACCACAAGATTAGGAAAAAAAGCAGTTTCAAGACAAACGAGAAACAGAGAGCAATGTCAGACAAATGTAAAATAATGCAGTAAGGAAAAATTAAGACAATGCAGAACTCTGACAGGTTAAAATGCCAAGAAATATGCTTATCAATCAATTATATATTTCCAGATTGTTTGAGAATCACGCTGCAGCCAGAACACTAGGAGTTTGCAACAGTGTATGCAGGAATTTACAAATAGAAACTATTTTTAAATCAGCAAGCCTTGAAGCAATCAGATAACACAAAAGCTGTAAGACCAGTTTTAAAAACTTATCCACAGGAATAGGGGCAAAGCAGTTTCAGGATAAATGAAAAACAAAAAACAATGCCAGAAAATATATAAAATAATTCAGTCAGACAAAATTAAGACAATGTAGAACTCTGAAAGGTCACAATACCATGAAATATACTTATCAACCAGTGAAATTTTTCCAGATTGTTTGAGAATCACACTACAACCAGAACACCAGGAGTTTCCAACCGTGTATACAGGAATTTACAAACAGAAACTATTTTTAAATCAGCAAGCCTTGAAGCAATCAGATAACAGAAAAGCTTTTAGTCCAGTTTTACAAACTTCACCACAGGAATAGGGGAGAAGCAGTTTCAGGACAGATGAGAAACAAAAAACAATGCCAGAAAAAAATAAAAAATAATTCAGCCAGGCAAAATCAAGACAATGCAGATCACTGAAAAGTTAAAATGCCAATAAATATACTTATCGATCAGCAATATATTTCCAGATTGCTTGAGAATCGCACTGCAGCAGTGTATGCAGGAATTTACAAACAGAAACTACTTTTAAATCAGCAATACTTGAAGCAATCAGATAACACAAAAGCTGTTAGACCAGTTTTATAAACTTCACCACAGGAATAAGGGGGAAGCAGTTTCAGGACAGATGAGAAACAAAAAACAATGCAGTTTCAGGGCAGATGGGAAACAGAGAACAATGCCAGAAAATATATAAAATAATTCAGTCAGGCAAAATTAAGACAAAACAGAACTCTGAAAGCTTAAAATCCCAATACATTTACTTATAAATCAGTGATATGTTTCCAGATTGTTTGAGAATCACACTTTAGGCAGTACACCAGGAGTGTGCAACAGTGTATGCAGGAATTTACAAACAGAAACTATTTTTAAATCAGCAAGCCTTGAAGCAATCACAAAACACAAAAGCTGTTAGACCAGTTTTAAAAACTTCTCCACAGGAATAAAGGCAAAGCTGTTTCGGGATAGATGAGAAAATGAAAAACAATGCCAGAAAATATATAAAATAATTCAGTAAGGCAAAAATAAGACAATGAAGAACTCTTAAAGGTTAAAATGTCAAGAAATACACTTATCAATCAGCGATATATTTCCAGATAGTTTGAGAATCACTCTGCAACCAGATCACCAGAAGTTTTCAAGAGTGTATGCAGGAATTTACATATAGAAACAATCAGATAATGCAAAAGTTGTTAGTCCCAGTTTTATATACTTCACCACAGGAATAGGGTGGAAGCAGTTTCTTTACAGATTAGAAACAGGAAACAATGCCAGAAAATATATTAAATAATTCAATCAGGCAAAATTAAGACAATGCAGAACTCTGAAAGGTTAAAATGCCAAGGAATATACTTAACAATCAGCGATATATTTCCAGATTGTTTGAGCATCATACTTTAGCCAGAACACCAGGAGTTTACAACAGTATATACAGGAATTTATGAACAGAAACTATTTTTAAATCATCAAGCTTAGAAGCATTCAGATAACACAAAAGCCATTAGACCGGTTTTACAACCTTCACCACAGGAATAGGAAAGAAGCAGTTTCAGGACAGATGAGAATCAGAAAACAATGCAGTTTCAGGACAGATGAGAAACAGAAAACAATGCAAAAAAATATTAAAAACAGTCAGTCAGGCAAAATTAAGACAATGCAGAACTCTTGAAAGGTTAAAATGCCAAGAAATATACTTATTGATCAGCGATATATTCCCAGATTGCTTGAGAATCACACTGCAGCCAAAACACCAGGAGTGTCCAAAGTGTATGCAGAAATTTACAAACAGAAACTATTTTTAAATCAGCAACCCTTGAAGCAATCAAATAACAAAAAAACTGTTAGACCAGTTTTACAAACTTCACCACCGGAATAGGAAAAAAGCAGTTTCAAGACAAATGAGAAACAGAGAGCAATGCCAGAAAATATGTGTAATAATGCAGTAAGCTAAAATTAAGACAATGCAGAACTCTGACAGGTTAAAATGCCAAGAAATATGCTTATCAATCAGTGATATATTTCCAGATTGTTTGAGAATCACACTGCAGCCAGAACACCAGGAGTTTGTAACAGTTTATGCAGGAATTTACAAACAGATATTATTTTTAAATCAGCAAGCCTTTAAGCAATCAGATAACACAAAAGCTGTAAGACCAGTTTTAAAAACTTCTCTACATGAATAGGGGCAAAGTAGTTTCAGGATAAATGAAAAACAGAAAACAATGCCAGAAAATATATAAAATAATTCAGTCAGGCAAAATTAAGACAATGCAGAACTCTGAAAGGTTAAAATGCCAATAAATATACTTATCAGTCAGTGATATATTTCCCGATTGTTTGAGAATCACACTGCAGCCAGAACACCAGGTGTTTCCAACAGTGTATGTAGGAATTCACAAACAGAAACTATTTTTAAATCAGCAAGCCTTGATGCAATCAGATAACACAAAAGGTGTTAGACCAGTTTTATGAACTTGACCACAGGAATAGGGGGGAAGCAGTTTCCGGACAAATGAGAAACATAAAACAATGCAGTTTCAGGACAGATGAGAAACAAAAGAATGCCAGAAAATATGTAAAATGCTTCAGTCAGGCAAAATTAAGACAATGCAGAACTCTGAAAGGTTAAAATTCCAAGAAATATACTTATCAATCATCGATATATTTCCAGATTGTTTGAGAATTACACTACAGCCAGAATACCAGGAGTTTCCAACAGTGTATGAAGGAATTTACAAACCGAAATTATTTTTAAATCAGCAAGCCTTGAAGCAATCAGATAACATAAAAGCTGTTAGACCAGTTTTGTAAACTTCCCAACAGAAATAAGGGGAAAGCAGTTTCAGGACAGATGAGAAACTGAAAACAATGCATTTCAGGACAGATGAGAAACAAAACAATGCCAGAAAATATGTAAAATACTTCAGCCAGGCAAAGTTAAGACAATGCAGAATTCTGAAAGGTCAAAATAGCAAGAAATATACTTATCAATCAGCGATATATTTCCACATTGTTTAAAAATCCCACTGCAGCCAGAACTCCAGGAGTTTGCAACAGTGTATGCAAGAATTTACGAACAGAAACTTTTTATAAATCAGCAAGCCTTGAACCAATTGGATAACACAAAAGCTGTTAGACCAGTCACCTCACAGTAAGACGTCCTGTTCGATTCCCAGCAAAAGCATCTTCTGTGTGGAGACATGCATGAATGGGTGTACCTTCGTTGAAGGTTGTGCATCAGGGCTGGCAACTCGGTACATAAAAATCTCCTGCCAATGATTAGCGGACTGGAGTTCCACTGTGGCGACCCCTAACAAGGAAAAGCCGAAATATACAACAACAACCACAGGAATAGGGGAAAGCAGTTTTAGGACAGATTATAAATAGAAAATAATGCAGTGTCAGAACAGATGAGAAACAGAAAACAATGCCCAAAAATATATAAAATAATTCAGTCAGGCAAAACTAAGACAATGCAGAATTCTGAAAGGTCAAAATACCAATAAATATACTTATGAATCAGCAATATATTTCTAGATTGTTTGAGAATCACACTGCAGCCAGAACACAATGGGTTTATGACAGTGTATTCAGGAATTTACAAACAGAAACTATTTTTAAATCAGCAAGCCTTGAAGCAATCAGATAACACAAAAGCTGTTAGACCAGTTTTAAAAACTTCTCCATAGGAATAAAGGGAAGTAGTTTCAGGATAAATGAAAAACAGAAAACAATGCCAGAAAATATATAAAATAATTCAATCAGGCAAAATTAAGACAATGCAGAACTCTGAAATGTTAAAATGCCAAGAAATACACTTATCAATCAGTGATATATTTCCAGATTGTTTGAGAATCACACTGCAGCCAGAACACCAGGAATTTCCAACAGTGTATGCAGGAATTTACAAACAGAAATTATTTTTAAATCAGCAAACCTTGAAGCAATCAGATAACTAAAAGGTGTTAGACCAGTTTTATAAACTTCCCAACAGGAATAGGGTGGAAGCAGTTTCAGGACAGATGAGAAACAGAAAGCAATGCAAGAAAAAAAAAACAATGCTAGAAAATATGTAAAATACTTCAGCCAGGCAAAATTAAGACAATGCAGAACTCTGAAAGTTTAAAATGCCAAGGAATATACTTATCATTCAGAGATATAGTTCCAGATTCTTTGAGGATCACACTGCAGCCAGAACAGCGGGAGTTTCCAAAAAAGTGCCAGGATTAAATTATATCACTTCTTTAAGTCATATATTGAGAGACATAGTTGTTTGACTTGATGATGACTGGTTTGTTATCCGTGTGACTATTTATAAGGAGTTTGAATGTGTATGAATGTTGTACTGTTGCATTCTGATGAAGCCTGTCCATTTATTATAAGATACATGTTAAATTATTGTTTAATACATTCTTTAGGATGATATGACTTACCTTTCGGATTATTTTCTTAGTGATCTTTTGAAGGCAGAGTGTTGAAATGGGACTCTAATTTATTTTTAAGTGGTTTAAATTTGTGTGAATGCAGTGTGGTATTCTGTTGAAGTCTATGCATTAATTATTGATGAAATTGCTTAAGTATTTTTTAATAAATTCATTGGGATGACACATCTTGTCTTTTAGAGTTATAGGTTCATAGGCTGGTAGTAGGCTAATCAGCCCTAGGCCTACACAAGCCTAGCCATAACAATTCCTTGGCTTTTTCCTCCCACAATATTTACTTCCCTGGACCCCTGTCTAGCAAGGCGACTGATGTGATCCCTGGGGTAAATTTCCTTTCTCCCATCCAGTCGTCAAGGATTCTTTTGAAGAGGGCCAAGGAGGTGCTCTGCTTGACATGTATGGGCAGTCTATTTCAAGGTATGGGGAATCTCTGGGTCAGTAACCTATCCCTCCAGCATGTTTTGTTCATTGTGATGACAAGGTTTAGGTCCCTGGAGCATGTGGCTCTGATAGATTGGGATTTCTTTAAGTGTAGCATGTCCAACAGCTCTGGGTTTGACATGGCCTCGTATGTTAAGCAGAGATCACCTCTGAGTAGGCGATATGTGACAGAGTATAGCTGGAGTTTTTATAGTCAGTCAACATAGGGCATCTGCTTTAGGCCTGTGATTCTTATAGTGAGGTGTTTCTCCGGCCTTTCCATTGTTGCAGATGTCTTGTGAGGTACATACCAAATTGGGTGTTGTACTCTATTATGGTTCTAATGAGGGATGAGTACAGTGGGACAATGACCTCCTTTCTTCTGGATGAAAAGCCCTTAGTGATGAGGTGTGCCACATAGAAGTATTTCCTGACTGTTGTGGCAATGTGGTTATCGAAGGTGAGACCACTGTCCACCTTTGGATTAAGATATATATATAAATATATATATATATATATATATATATATATATATATATATATATTGTGTGTTTGTGTGTGCATGTATGTATGTGTGTGTGACTGTGTGTGTGTGTGTATACATATATATATATATATATATATATATATATATATATATATATATATATATATATTTACACACACACACACACACACACACACACACACACACACACACACACATATATGTTAATATATACATATATATATATATATATATATATATATATATATATATATATATATATATTCTTACACACACACACACACACACACACACACACACACACACACACACACACACACACACACACAAAACACACACAACACACACACACACACACACGTATATATATATATATATATATATATATATATATATATATATATATAAAAATATAGATACAGATATAAATGTGTTCTGACTCATTTTTGATTTGCTGTTATACTTTTATTTTACTATTGTGTTTCTGACCCACTTTGTAATGACTTTTGTATTGCAGCATCTAGAAGTAAGGATCATGTTTGCCCATCCACTACACATTTTGGTAACACATGCATCCACTGTTACTGCACAACAGCTAAAAGGTGAATGGTGGCTCCAAACCTTTTAGTGTAGGCATCCATCACATTACAAGACTTTGTTGATTCATCTCAGCCATTTATCTGACATACCTTAGTATAAAAACGAAAGTCTGTTATTAAAATATGCTAACAATGAATCTGTTCAGGTTTTATCAGAAAGGTAAAAGTTATTGGAAAGAGTAATTGAGACTGTTTTCAGCAGGCCTGGTAGGAAACCATAGTGATGTTTCCTGAAATGACGGTCAACTGATGAAACATTACATTAATAGAATGTTAAATACTTTCCTGGAAAACAGACAAAATTAAATGTGTCATAGCAATGCTACTGTCTCCTGCTGTACTATTGTGTCCTTCTTTGGCCTTCACCTTGTGAGACTCTTTTGCAGCCATGGGCAAGGTCTCAAGGGTGAGACTGAATATAATATGTACGGACTTTGTGAAGCCAGTCATTCAGCATATTTTTCAAAGAAAACCAGAGTACTGAAGAAAATCAAACTGCTGGAGAAATCCTAGCAGACATAAGGAAAACACACAAATTTCAACCCCTGACCATGGAGCTGTGAGGCAGAAACTATAACAACAAAAGTACTGTGCTACTTATGGCAAAAGCTAACATGATTAAACACTCTACAAAAGTTGCTGATCTGCCGAGATACTCTAATAAACTTACATTTCAACATAGGCTGAAATTTCTGCTGGACTTTATGAGTAATGTATTAGGCATTTATCCATGCCTGGCTGCAGATGACAAGTTTTATCCATGGCTGGTATAATTTGATCATGATGCTGAAACCCTGTCTGCAACCACATATGGCCTAAGTTTGATTAGCATCTTAGTTGCTTGAGGAGCCAGGCAAAGAGGTGAAAGTGAGCATCTCATGTTAGCATACCCATCTCGAGTCAGGAATAAGAATTCTGCTTGCAACTGAAGTACATCCTAATTGCAGCCTTAACATTTTTGCCTGTTTGCAGGCAGGCGGGCTGTTAATCACTCAGTAGCTGGGGGGGTATGTGCAAGCCAGCTTCATAAACTGTGATGTCTGTGACATCATACTCACTTCACCCTAATCAGGGCTTTCAATTCCACATACATAGTAAAATCACCATCCGTACCTACATTTATGATGTCTGCCTCTTGGCTGTTACTCCCCAAAGGTGGTATGGCAGCATTTGGTTTGTAGACATCTGAGGCTGATTTCTCCCTGGACAGGGAAAACTCACTCATGTGTAAGGTTATGGCAGGATGTGGCCATGCCTTTGCCCTCCTTAAGGAGGGAGAGGGGATACTTGGGCTAATGTGGACTGAACACATGTAAGTGACAGAAGATAACAAAGAAAAAAAACAAAGCCAGGGCTGGGTAAACCAATATTATCTATGTATGGGCTGGAGTTATTATTATTATACAATGACATTACTTAAAAAAGAAAACTCTTACCTTTTTTATTCTATGAAGGGGCTTTCTTTCTGTCCCATCTCTTCTAACTCACTTGGATGACTAGAAATGACTTACTGAAGTACTATAAATGTTTAGGTCATGCATCTACTGATGACTGAACAGTATGTCAGATTAAATATACTTGCTAATACTTTTTGTATGACAGTGTGTGCATCCAGCTGCTGCATTAGGATGCTTGCACACTCCTAGCATATTTGTGAATGATTTAATACATTTTAATTAATTTTATATTTTGGTTTCTTCTGGAGCATCACTATGGTGTGCAGAATGTTGTGTTTTTCCATTACTTTGCATTACTCCCTGCCTTTCATTTCAGTGCTTAACAGCACAGAGAAGATGGATGCTGTTGCTTTTATATTTAGAGGCTGCATTCACAGATATTTCTCAATACTTTGCATTAGTTTTGCAAACAGAGACATCTTGCTTTGGTTAATATTTAATTTACAGTGAGTACTTATGAACAAGCAGTCCATTTCTGAATAACAGTTAAATAACTTCCACTGTTTAATTAACCCATATAATACTAAAATATATAAAGTTAACAAAATATAACATATATTTCACTGCCTAGCATATCAAGTGACCTTCAAGGGAGACAACTACTCAAGAGGGAATACTTGTTTGCTTTCTCTTGTATTATGTCTTTTTTTGGGAATCTGATGCCTTGAAGTTCACAGCATGCACTTCACCTTTAGACAAAACTCAGAGTACTTGTACTAAGCATAGCAGGCAGCAATGACCTCTACTTTTACCATCTCTTAAGCCAAAACTACATCTGCAAGGAAAAAAAACACAAAATGACAGTACAGTTTACTTGCAAATGAAGAGTTCTTACTGTTGGAGCAATAGCACAGACAACATCTCATGCATCGGGGCAGCGAGATGGCATAAGGTATGCATTGGATATCACTTGTTATTTAACATCAACTTCAAGTTTATCAAAGTTCATGTAAAAAGTACTGCAAAGATTGAAATAAAATGTATAAATACAGTAATAAAATAAAAATGAGATGCAAAACTATAACAAGGCATCAAACAACACAACAGCAAAGAATAATATAAGTAAAAATATTTTAAGATTATGCATGGGATTAGAAAGCATATGCCAGGGTGCCTAGAGAGAAGTTGTGGTATTGTATGAGGAAGTCAGGAGTGTCAGAAAAGTATGTAAGAGTGGTACAGGATATGTACGAGGGTAGTGTGACAGCGGTGAGGTCTGCGGTGGGAGTGACGGATGTGTTTAAGGTGGAGGTGGGGTTACATCAAGGATCATCTCTGTGCCCTTTCTTATTTGCAATGGTGATGGACAGGTTGACAGATGAGATCAGACAGGAGTCCCCATGGACTATGATATTTGCAGATGACATTGTGATCTGTAGTGAGAGTAGGGAACAGGTGGAAGAGACCCTGGAGAGATGGAGATATGCTCTAGAGAGAAGAGGAATGAAGGTCAGCAGGACTAAGACAGAATATATGTGTGTGAATGAGAGGGAGGATAGAGGAATGGTGAGGATGCAAGGAGTAGAGGTGGTGAAGGTGGATGAGTTTAAATACTTGCGGTCAATAGTTCAGAGTAACGGTGAGTGTGGAAGAGAGGTGAAGAAGAGAGTACAGGCAGGATGGAGTAGGTGGAGAAGAGTGTCAGGAGTGATTTGTGACAGATGAGTACCTGTAAGAGTGAAAGGGAAGGTCTACAAGAGGGTAGTGAGACCAGCTATGTTATATGGGTTGGAGACAGTGGCATTGACAAAAAGTCAGGAGTTTGAGCTGGATGTGGCAAAATTAAAGATGTTAGGATTTGCACTGGGTGTGACGAGGGTGGACAAGATTAGGAATAAGTATATTAGAGGGTCAGCCCAGGTTGGAAGGTTTGGAGACAAAGCCAGAGAGGCACAATTACGTTGGTTTGGACATGTGCGGAGATGGGATGCTGAGTATATTGGGAAAAAGATGCTAAGGATGAAGCTACCAGGTAACAGGAAAAGAGGAAGGCCTAAGATAAGGTTTATGGATGTGGTGAGAGAGGATATGCAGGTGGTTGGTGTGATAGAGCAAGATGCAGAGGACAGGAAGAAATGGAAACAGGTGATCTGCTGTGGCGACCCCTAACGGGAACAGCTGAAAGAAGATGATGATGATGATGCATGGGATTATAAACAGAACCAGTCATGTCAAAACATGTAAAACTTTGTTTAGATTAAATTAAGTATTGTAATTAACAACAGTAATGTCAAAGTATACTAGCTAAAAGGCTTCTTCAAATAAATTATTCTTTAAAGAGTTCTTAAGGTCAACAAGTGTTAGGAATCCCTCACCCAACCAGGAAGTAGTTTCCAATAAACAAATACCTGACTTCCGGGACTGAAAGTGAATGGATGGAATTGGAAGCAATCCCTGGAAGTCTAGGCATAGGGAGTAAATTGTCCTGTACCAAGTCAGAAGACTTTACAGACAGGAGGATTCAAATCATGTAGAACATGGTAAACTAACAAAAGAGCTTTATGTACATAATCCATTTTTTGATAGGCAACCAGAGCAGAATTTGCGGACCCAGTATGATATGATGGTACCTAGACACCACAGAAAGTAATTGGGATGGAGAGTTTTGCACAGTCTGTATGTGGTGAAGTTCTGTGTCAGACAGCCTTAGGTACAAAACATTGCAGTAATCCAGATGGAAGGAAACAAGTTCATGAACCACTGTAAGGATGGTAGGATAAAATGCTTAAAAAGGTGATATTCCTAAGATAAAAGCACAAGGATTTGACAACTGCTAAAATCTGATCCTTGAAGGTCAGCTTGTCATTAAGAAGTCCCCCTATGTTCTGAACAATGGACATGTAGTTGAGCTTCTGCTTAAATTAAAAATATTTGGAAACAACAGAGAAACTTAAAAGCTGCATAAAGTACCATTCTCTCAGTTTTGGAAGTGTTAATTCTAAGACAATTGTATGACTCCAATTGCAAGTACACTACCTTCAACAACATCTTACCAGTAAATTGAGGATTTTAATTGGTTGACAAATTCTTAGATTGTGGAAATTGACAGCAGCCTTTTTGAGGATAGTGGTACAACCATTACACTTTTGTCCATCTTTGGTAGTTGGCAGGAGAGACAGTAGATTACAACTTCTTGTTGTGGTATCATTAAGATGATGGACAGATATACTTGACTTTTTGCCCTTATATCCCTGGAGACTGCAACGCTGTCATATCATCAGTATACTTGCACTGTGTGATTCAGCCTGCAGAACAAGAATGACTGCACACATTTTTTCATATAATTGGAACCTGCTAGCTATCCCCATGGTCATCATAATGAGAATGTCAAACACTGTCTACTCCCTACCCCCAACATAAATTAGTTGGATTCCATCCACTAAAACCCATAGTTTTTAATGAGCTTATGGGTGTTTGTGATGCTCATGAAACCCAGCACATCTACATCACAGACAGATGCCTAGCACCTGTCCAGTTGCTGAGACATGTTCATGAAGTATATCCTTTAAAACTGTTTAGTCCATACTGGGATAGATCACGATGCAGCTACTTGACTGAGATGTGTACTTTGATTGCAGAGTTGCTGAGGCATAAACCAAAAAACTGTCTGAAGTATACCATGGAAACTTAGAGATGTACACATTGAGGAGAAATATGGTATTCCTTGTCCCACATAAAAAAAAAAAATGCTTCCACTTGGCATTATAGATAGCCCAAGTGATGTGTAGTTTTACCTAGCAGCCAATAACACCTCCAAGAGATATGTGAGGAAATCTCATTGAAGAATAAAAATCCTTCATATTAGCACATCATGGGGGAAATACAGCTCTTTACCATACAAGAATGATTCTGGCACCTGGAGAGGCTAAGATTCAAAGTGTCAAAACCAACTTTTTCTATGCCACTGAGGTAAATAAGAATCAATCTGGCCTTTCTTCAAACAATTCACTAACAACAAATGAAGCAGAGGAAACATATGTAAAGGAGTATTCCCTACAATTCAAAGCAAAGGCATCCACGTACCACATTTCCCTCTCTCCTATTGTAAAGAATGGCAGTTAGGTAAAAATGAATTTTCCTGGATTATATGGCAAACTTTATGAAGACTGCTTCATCATAATCTTGATGATGATAAAGCCCCACAAGCTGACTTAATTTGCAAAATAAGATAACTGACAGAGCAATTTTTGGTCTTCTGAGGTATGTTTTCAGCTCGGGCATGCAGAAATAAGTGCTGTAGAATATGTCAGCCTTTGGCTTGCAAAGATCTGATGGAAGATCCCTACTACCATAGACACTTAGTTGATAAAAGATCACATAATGGAGTAAAAATGATACAAGAACCTCCTTTCTGGTTATCACGTAGATGTACCATGGCACGTACATCATATACACAGAAGCAGCATCTTCAGGTCTTGACAGATTATTTTGCACAATTTCACATTATTGATGGAAAGCCTGGTTTAGAATTGCACATAATTAACATTGCGGTTGCTTAAATTCAGAGCTGGACGGAAAGAGAAAAAAAATGATTTTTCATTCTCCTGGTAGCATAGTCATACTGCCTAGGTGCAAGGATTAACTAAAACTGTATAAGAAGCTCCTTTAGCATACAATGGTTCCTTAGAGGGGGTTGAGCTTTGGGAGGTCTAATCAACCCAAGCAATGCTAGGGCAAAACTGATTTTTATTTTGGTTTCAGATGCCATTTCTGAGAAGAAAATAAAGGTTTTAGTGGTATGCCAGAGGGCTGAGTGTTAGGCCCTCTCCTGCCTGGGATCTATTTCTTAAACCATCAGGGCAACACTCCTGGCCTATAATTATCTATGTTTGCTGGCAACTTGTAAAATGAGTGTTGTTATTCGATCTTTCACTGACTCATAATTTTTCCAGCATGGGTTACACCATGTTAGCAACTGGGGCAAGGACAACAATGGTCTCAAATTTAATCTTAAAAAAATGTAGTATAGTTAAACATTTCCCATACCATGTATGTGTACACCCCTCCCATCAGACACTGTCTTGAGGGATCTAAGCAATATTGTTGGTAACTCCTTGTATTTTGAACATCACATCTTGACAATGGTTCAGAAAGCTTTCTGTCTGGCTCATGTAATTTCCAAAAGCATATAGTTTAGATACAAAGTCTTAATTCCTCTTTACTCGTATCAGATTTGCAGAAAAGAGGAAAATCTCAGGATGCAAAAAACTCCCTTACCAGCCTCAGTAAGAAGCTGAGATCCCTCATAAAATCCTGCAAAGCTAGTTACGAAAATAAAATTGCCAAAGATTCCAAAGACAACCACAAGGCATTCCATAACTATGTCAAGAATCTAAATGGCAATGTTCAGATCTGCTCTGAGCTACAACAGAATGGCATTAAATATACTTATCCCAAGGATATTGCCAATATCCTGGCAGATCAATTCAGTGCCAACTTCACCCTCCTCTCACCCCCTAAATGGCCCATCTCAATACTGGACGATTGCCAAATTCCGGTAATAACGGCCACAAAGATAAAAAACTCACTCTCCAAAGCTAAGAATACAGCATCCATGGGACCAGATGACATCCCGGGCTGTGTACTACATGAACTACAATATGAACTGGCACCTCACCTACGTGTCATGTTTAATCATACCCTCACCTCAGGCTTCATACCCACTGAGTGGCACACACCTACAGTTATCCCACTTCACAAGGGGGGATCCACCTTGGATCCCAGGAACTACCGCCCTATCAGTGTGACGAGCCTTATCAGCAAAGCCATGGAACGTATTATCATGGAACTTATAAACAAAGACATTGGCAACCTTAAAACACTGGACCCCACCCAGTTTGGGTTTGTGAAGGACTGATCTTGTCCCCTGAACCTGATTGACTTCTTTGAATCAGTCTCCAGAGCCGTGGATGAGGGTAAGGCAGTCCACACAGCCCACACAGCCTATGTGGACCTCGCTAAGGCCCTTGACACCATCACCCACTCTGGAATCATAGATAAACTTACTAAGCTGGGCATTAATCCCTACGTCACTTGATGGGTTGCCAACTGGCTTACTGACAGAACCCACACTGTAAAAGTAGCTGAGTCCAAATCCAGCTCCAGACAAGTGACAAGTGGAGTACCTCAGGATTCAGTTCTGGGACCTCTCTTGTTTGGCATCTACTTCTCTGAAGTACAGACCAACACTAAGGGACTCTGGCTAACAAAGTTTGCAGATGACTGCAAACTGGGAGCCATTACTGAATCCCCAAATGATGTCGATACTCTACAAAAGGGCCTTACAGAAACAGATGCTTGGTGCCAGAGCCATGGACTCAAGCTCATTGCCAAGAAATGTATAGTTATCCCCTTTGGGAAAAAAAATGTACCCGTGAATTACAACATAGGTGGCAGTACACTAAACAACGAAAGTGTGATAAGAGACTTAGGGACACAGGTGGACAGTGGTCTCATCTTCAATAACCACATCGTCACAACAGTCAGGAAATCCTTCTATGTGGCACACCTCATGACTAAGGGCTTTTCATCCAGAAAAAAGGGGGTCATTGTCCCACTGTACTCATCCCTCATTAGACCCATTATAGAATACAACACCCCGTTTGGTATGTACCTCTCAAGACATCTGCAACAACTGGAAAGGCCACAGAAATACCCCACTAAAAGAATCATAGGCCTAAAACAGATGCCCTATGCTGACCGCCTTAAAAAACTCCAGCTATACTCTGTCGCATATCGTCTACTCCGAGGCAATCTCTGCTTAACATACAAGGCCATGTCAAACCCAGAGCTGTTGGACATGCTACACTTAAAGAAATCCCAATCCCTCAGAGCCACATGCTCCAGGGATCTAAACCTTGAACAAAAAGGCAGAAGAATGTTCAGTTTAAGCTTGCTCAGCAATATCACAACAATAACTAAGAGATGAGCGATGCACCACACCATAAAACGTATCTCAACGATTTATTCAGAGCTGTATCTCAACAAGACAAAAAACAACAAACAACGGATTAGCGCTTTCAGCTATCAAAAGCCTTCTTCAGATCTGGATCTGGATCTGAAGAAGGCTTTTGATAGCTGAAAGTGCTAATCCATTGTTTGTTGTTTTTTGTCTTGTTGAGATATAGCTCTGAATAAATCGTTGAGATACGTTTTATGGTGTGGGCGCATCGCTCATCTCTTAGTTATTGTTGGGATCTAAACCTTGTCATCACAATAAACAAAATGTGCTGGAGGGATAGGTTCCTGTCTCAGAGACTCCCCAGACTCTGGAATAGACTTCCCATACATGTCAAGCAGAGCACCTCTTTGGCACTCTTCAAAAGGAACCTTGATGACTGGATGGGAAATAGGAAATTCACCCTGGGGATCACGTCAGTCACCCTGTTAGACAGGGGTCCAGGGAAGTAAATGCTGTGGGAAGAAATAGCCAAGGAATTGTTATGGCTAGGCTTGTATAGGCCCTAGGGCCAATAGCTTAGTACCAACCTATGAACCTATGAATATTTGATACATTATCAAATATAATCTCCCTTTTGGCATGTATTTGCCTAGATATAACACTCAAATTGAGAGACCTCAGAGGTCCGTACCTAAATAGAGCAACAGCTTCAAAAACCTTAACGATCAGGAAGACTGGCAGCCCTGTCTCTGTACTCAGTCTCTTACTGACTTGTGTGGGGATGTGTATCTCGCCATTCAAATTATGAAAGCTCCAATGCTCTTTTACCTCCTATTCCTTTGTAAAACATAGGGTTCCTGATATTCCCAGTTAAAAGAACTAAATCTTCACCAGCATATAAATAAGACACATTGGTATGAATGATTCATAGACCTACCTATCCACCACCTCTGAGCAAGCTTCTACTATATGTTGAGTAGAGTAGCAGCTTTACGACCTTCAAGGAAAACCTAGATAATTGGATGGCAACCTTAAATTTTCCCCAGTCTATTTTTTATTGCCCTCCTTGAGGGTGAAGGGAACTTTTGAATATGACTTATTAACTAGGCTTTAATGCTCTGCCAACTGATTCCCTAGAATTGATCTACAAAACTATGGACCTATTATCAGTCTGAGCACTAGAATGCGTGATGGGCTTCAAATTGCACAGAGTTAGAGAATTTCCTTATATTCAAGACAGCTGTGGGGGCCGAAACCTTTTTAGGGACTGCACATGAGTACCAGTGGTACAGGCTACTCAGATGCCATGCAGATTTGGTCAGCTTCCCTCTTCTAAATGAGTAAGAGGGCTTAAAGGGAAAAAAAACAATAAATTGTACATGCCCTTAACTGTCAAAAGGCTATTGCCCCTCTCTTCACTTGGATTATTCTGAGAGGGTTTGCAATGTGAAACTTATCCCCTACTTGGGAATTTAGGATACTAAGTGCAGCTTCTCAAGGAACATACATACATCCTATTGAGGGAGACGGTCATAGTTACAGCTATAGCAATAACATTTGCTTTGTAGGCATGGCATGTTATGCTGATCCACCATTTTGATTGTAGTATTGCAGACCCTTACTACAACTTTCAGCTTATCTGATTCAGAAACTGATGTACATTTCCATGTTTAATTTCATAGAGTTTTAAAAATGAGACAGATGGACTAAGAAACTATGGTCTAAAAACCCAACACTGCAGAACAAAATACACTTTACCACATCTAATCATAATCATAGTCTTAGACTATGTGTCTGAAGGACAAATGGCCAAAATAAACACAAAACAGAGGTGCAGTCAGAGCTAATACACTAATAACACCAAAAAATGAACCTCTGTCCTCAGAGTTATACCACAAAGCACATTCCAGAATCCGTGTCACATTAGTCAGATGAATAATCAGATAGCACAGTGTAACAAATATATTGGTAATATATTTTGTTTAAGAATGGCCAAAAATACTGAAGCTGCTGTGATTTGTGTTGAGCAGCTGAAAGGACACAAGTAGTTTTTTTTCTGATATCTATTTAAAGAGAAAATAATTGAATGGTTGGCTGCTACAGATGGTCTGCTGTTTATTGGTTGATGTGATGAAATGCAAATCTGAGTGCCTTCAGCCTGTCAATATGACATCAGTAACAGGCACAAAGAAAGGAAAGAAGCATACATTGGCAAGGTCAATAGGGTCTATATTATGTGATCGAAGAGTTTACTCTTCGAACACATAATAATCAACAAATACAGAGCGAACGCTGTAAACCACTAATGGCCATGTTCGCAAATTTTTTCCTAGGGAAAAAATTCAGTTTCCCATTATCGGGAATTGCCCTTTTCTTCAATGTAGGGCTATCTCGGAGTTGGTATATTTAGTTAGGGGTGTGTGTAGGGGGGGGTGAAGCCCCCCACTTGATTAGTGTTTTAAAGTTTGTTTGTTTGTTTGTTTTTTTACGGCCACATGAATTTTTACCCTGAGGAAAAAATTCATGAACATGGCCATTCGCGGTTTACAGCATTCAGTGTATATTTGTCGATTATTATGTATTCGAAGAGTAGACTCTTCAATCACATAATATAGACCCAGGTCAATATAAGCATTTAATCATATTTGATGGGAAGAATATGTGCAAGTGGTAGGTCCTGTTATCTCTCTATCAGTCTTAAATGCATAAACATCCAGCCTTCAAAATTTGAGAGGCAGTCTCAGATACTATCTTGATGCTCCCTCTCATGCATCCTCTACAGGAGAAACAGCAAAGCAAATCAAAGAGTTTGACCAAGTCCAAATGTCATGCTGGTCCAACCTTCATCGAGAAGTTGCATACCAGTAGCAGTGCTCATGGGTGGGAAGGATGGATAGGATACTGACAATGTAACTACACAGTCATGCGATCATTCTTCCTCTTAGCTATATTTGACTAGTCACACAAGTTATTTTTAAAATGCAGCACAGGACAGAGAAATCTGACCCCCCCCCCAAAAAAAAAAGCTAAAATGTCTGTAATGTAATGGAGGATATAGTTTTTAAGGAAGGGGAAAGAATTTTATTCTTTTGGTCAAAGGTCAGAGGCAGAAATATTCCCTGGAACACAATGACATGTTCTTAGTTATACTGGGAACTTTCATATGTTTCTGAAAGACTGGAATTTTTTTTTGCATGAGAAGGTACTAGAGATCATCTTCCTGATCAACGGCATGACTAGTCAAGGATTAAAGTGGGATAACAACCTAAAGAACAGCAACCTTACTTGTGAAGATTATACTGCAACTGCAGCTACAGTGGACTTTGAAGAGACATTGTAATGTCATTATGAGAATCAGCTCTAAAGTCATAAAATATATGGGCATTATATGTGGTCTTGAAGTCAAAGTCCAAACATCATGCTTCTGTGGTGTGGAAGTGTGATCAGCATTATGCATAGACATCCCCATGACTGCGATACCAAATACAGGTTAGAAGATAAGGGTTCTTCTTATGGCTCGTTGAAGTCCAATTCCCATTAGACTTTAGTTAGTATGATGAAACTTGGAAGCTATGAAGATGTGAAACGCTGAATTCTTTTTTGAACTAATAAGCAAAATTAATGTCTAATGCCATCTGAACTGTGTATTCACCAAACTGACACACAACCTCTCATTGGTGGTTCATGAAAAAAGAGTGGTTAGATCCCATTTTGAAAAAGAGAGTTCTGTTATTTTTTTGTATGTTACATTGTTGTGCTTGTGTAGTTACACAGCTCTCCAGTGACCATAACACAATAATTAATGAATTCCTATTTGAATACAATATGGCGTTGCATGTATTATTTAAAATGTACAAGCATGCTTCATGTGAAAGTGATGCCTCTACTATGACTCGTATTGTTCATTGTTTAATTGACTGATGCTGCATGCAGCACAGTTTTGTACCACATCCACACAAGTTCACAAAAGGAAAATACTCTTTGGCACAAGACAGCTTAAAACTTGCAAGCAGAGTAAAATATTAAAATAATTCTGCAAGTATACAAGTTGAGAAAAATTATTTTTATCATTTTCAAAGTCGTTAGTAAGTCTATTCAAAGTTTGCTGACACAAGTGTGACCTCCAAGTAAAGTAATACTTGTCAAGTTTATTTTAAAAAGAAAAAAAAAACATCAGATTTCAAAGCAAGAGATGTATAGGAGTAACTACCACATTACATAAGTTATAGACAGTCTGAATTAAGGGAAAATCATATTTAAATAAATCATTAGAAATGACAAACATAGGCAGCCCCATATCTGAATGCATAGGTAAAATACATAACATAGGACTCCATGATGAAAAAGATGAGTGGTTCAATTAACAAAATATGTCATAATGCTAAAGACAGCTAGAGATGCATGTTACAAAAAATTGCTATGATATATGGATGGAAACAAGATTTTTTTTTTAGATATAAGAGATCATGGTAGGTCATAATGGCAGTTTGCAGATATACAAAAATAGTTGTACAAGCTTGGTGTACCCCCACCCTAAAGAAATATGCTGTTTGATATAATTAAGCTTTAATGTACTATGCACAAAGGCAATGGGCCAGATTCATCAATGGCTACACTAAGTGCAGCTATCATGTGCACGGTGATAGAATGCTATTTGGTATTCATTAAATGGCTGTACATTTAGTGTAGCGATGCCAAACTAAGAGAAATGGCAGAGTATTCTAATGATACCGTAAGTAGCCAAATTACATTCTAATTAAAAAATCCAACATGGCGGAGCTATTCATGATACTATAAAGCAATTGTATATACTGTGTGTAGCCATTTGGCAAGAAATCCCAACCTTTCTGGATTACAGACATGATTACACTAAGAAAAAAACATATTACCAGTTGCTGCTGTCATTATAAACCCTGTATGTGCAACAGGCTTTAATTAAAGTTGCTGCTGCTGCTGCCAGACATCTGCCAAGAATAATAAGAAGAAGAAGGTTTTTTATACGCTGTTTGGCTTAGTATGGGCTGCATGACACACAATTGTACAACAAAACTGAATAGACAGGGAAGCATTATAGTAAATATGCACACTTGTCTACCCTCATCTGAGGCCCAAGCTAAGTGTGGAACCTGTTTGAAAAAAAAAATAGGTAACTGCTTAGTCCCATATACAAGTAGTTATATGTCCATAAAATGAGATATCAGTCCTGTGTACATTAATATCAGTAATACTGTATGATTCTGTTGTCTGCAGTATCTGCCTGTGGACTTAACAAAATAATGTGCACCAAACATTTCACTTTCCCTCACATATATGGAACTGTAACTACAATAAAATGTGAAAAGGTCAGTGCACAGTCATCTGTCATTGACACAGGGTGGTGTTGGGGGAGAATAAATGAGGGCAAGCCTAACACTGAAGAAATGAGTGGGAATGACTGAACTGTATTTCCTACTTGAAAGTTCTGCAGTATACACACTGGTGTTGTCCTCCATTTCAGAGCCAACATCAACAAATCTGTATGTATCCCCTGTTGAGGTGTTGGTGATCTCTGGCATTAGACAAGAACTCCTCAGTTTAAGTCACTAGTGGTAGGCTAGTAGCTCCCACCCCACCATACACCCGTATGTTCCTGGCCAATTTCACATGCCCTATATATCACATACATTATTATGATACTGGCCTTATGTCAGGTTTACTGATATGTATGGACAATGGCTTTGACACCTTTATATAGCTGAACATCTGCCCCTGTATATGCTCACAGGAGTACTTGTCACCTCTGCCTCTTTCTAAGAGTGAGGAGCCATGTCAGTTTAGTGCCTGGCTGATAACTTATATCCTCTGCAGCACTGTGTGGCATTTTACAGTGTGCAAATACACAATGAAGACACAAGTGATTGTTAAAACAAATATGTAAGTATGATTAAAGTGTCACATTAGTACAGAAAAGTAAATACAGCCCCCCCTTCAAAAAGTTATGAAAATGAAAACTAAGTGTATAGTTCATGAAAGGAGCACAACAGCTGTGTAACTGAGTAGTACATTGCAGCATTAATCAAATGCAATGCAAACTTTTCCATTACTAATGGCTAAAAGTGTTGTGGGATGTCCACGTTTGTGGAAGGCAGTCAGTTATATATCACAGGTTTAATATATTGTGGGCTACAAAAATGTCAAACCCCTGAACATGCTAGTAAGTGATACAGCACTCTTTTGCAATAACCTGCCAGATGGGCATATAAAATGTCCCATAATGTCATGTTACATTCTACAGAAACATTTGCAATGTAAAAATAACTGAAATATATGCCAATGCCACCAGAAGGGATAAGCAATGCATTCAGTAAAGCCAAGCCTTGGTATATTGTGAAATGCAATTCATCACTGAGGTTGAAATACAGCATTTTTTAGAAAACAGCAACTTACCTTTGCATCAGCTTAGTTGTGACACTAGAAACATGTTTTGCATCAATAAGCAGCATGCAGCTCTTTGAATAAATGTCTCCCCTACCATGATACAATTTCCTTGCCTACACGATTACCCTGATATAGTGCAGATTCAGCCCTGTGAACACTGTGAATATGCATATAAGCTATACACTCATTAGCATTCAGGAATTCCTAAATCTGCAGTAAGTACAGGGAATGTAAACATTGTCCAAGGACCTACAGGACTGCATGCACATGATGCCCTACCTCTGCAAGTACTAGCACTGAGAAGTGCTACCTGCTAAGTGCTTGTGAGTGTGAATAATTGGTCTGATTGCAGTATCAGTCAATTTTTCACAGTCAATCCTCTTTGCTGTACACTTACCAAGAGTGTGTCAAGGAGGAGGGACTTAACAAGAAATTTTGTGACTAACATTGACTCATTTAAGAGAGCAACATTCATAACATTTCTGCATCTGAATACAATTGTGTCTGCAATTCTAAGGAACTAGATTACTCACTGAAACATACATCAACTACAAGGCAAAGCACACAGCAGTCTTACTAATAAAAAAGTAGTCCACAAAGTTCACAGAGAGAATGAAGAATGTATAAAGTGTTTAATCCTAGTAATAAAGAATAAAAAAGTCAGCACATTGTCTTAGCAGTCACATAAAAAGATCCAACACTTCATTAGACTTAATAATACTAAACACATATTCAGCCTTATAGTAAGATGTTGTCCTGTTCGATTCTCAGCTGGAGCGTCTTCTGTGTGGAGACGTGTGAATGGGCGTACCTTCGTTGAAGGTTGTGAGTCAGGGCTGGCAACTCGGCACGTAAAAAACTATTGCCAATCATTAGCGGACCGGAGTTCCGCTGTGGCGACCCCTAACTGGGAAAAGCCGAAAGACACAACAACAACATAATCAGCCTTATGTAGTGAATGAGTGAGTCACCTGATTAATCAGGTGAAGCAGTGTGTTGCCTGGTTAATCATGTCACACCACATACTTTTTTTTTTTTTTTTTTTTTTCAAAACACACCTTTAACTAATGCTGGTACTCAAACTTTTACCACCACTGGCATCAACAAGAATTTGCCTTGTATACTCCTTGTGATTTAAATAATCTTCCCTGCTCCCTCCCATTTTATTAACGGTTGCCTAATCTAACACTTCAAACAAAATCTTTCTAAAATGCATATGTTTCTGGGAGTGCCTAAAAGTTACATATAAATTATATTTCCTTCTTATAGCTCCAAGATGTTCAAAACTTCTACTTTTTAACTTCTAACAGTTTTTCCAATGTAAAAACTGTCACATGAATCCAAGTTGCACAACATACTCTGAGGCACAAGTAAATGTACCTGATTATACCTGCATGCTTTGCAACTGTAACATTTGTATGTACCCACCATTTTATTGTTTGTAAAGGGGGTTTCTATTAATACCCCTCATTCCAAAATCTCTTTTATGTTCCTAGCCCTTTTGTTGATAAACTGAGGATGAACCCACCCACCCCCCAGCAAAAAACCCTCCTGGTTACCACTCAAAATTTTCCAGTTGTTTTATATAATACCCTTAATAACATTGCAATCGGTACTGTAAACCAGTAGCATCCTTGCTCCCCAATCCTTAACTTCCTTGTTGTTGCTTACCACTACTTTGTCAGTATTTAAAACGTTTTCAGGATTTCCCATTTCTAAATCTCTATTTTAACTTTTCAGTAAAATGGTGGGTGCATACAAATGTTACAGTTGTAAGGCATGTAGGTATATTTTAGACGGTCCTAATGTCTACTGCCCAAATACTACACAAACATATAAACCATCAAGTACATTAACTTATGGTTCAGAGTATTTGTATATTATGCAACCTGCATTTCATGTGACATTTACATTGTCAGGTAATTTTCTTTGTGGCAAAAGGTGTAAGTATAGTAAGCTTAAAGAAGAATGACAGCTGTTGCAGGGTTCAAATCCAGTTAACTGATAATTTTACAGAGGGAGGTCGGAATACATATTTGCACATTTTTTTGAGATATCATTGTTTTGCTGTTTGAAACAACTATTCTTAGTATTGCTAACAACATGTAAGCTATTGACTGTCCACCTTTACATTGTTTGGCATTAACTAAAATTCTGAAATTAAATTTGTGATGTGTCAAGGAAATGTAAGAAGGAAGAATGTGTCATTGTAACGCACTTCTTGCTCTGGTCATTGCTAGGTATACCCTATGTTTGAATTAAGTTTTCCTTTCTGCTTTTTTCTCTGTCAATTGTGTTTTTTTTTTCTAATGCCTTTTGCATTTTCTTTCCACTAAGCAGCATGCAAACATGGTTAATTTGCTATGGAAAAAAATGATTTAGGCTACCTTCTGTAGTACAAACTAGCCTGGTGCCTGTGCATGGCTGTCAGTACCCTCATAGTACTTAGTAAATAAATTCCACCTTTCGGTTAACTATCCCTGTGGCACAAGGTATAACTCAAGTGATATGAGAGAAAAAAAAACAGGTGATGCAGAGTTCAAATCCAGTTATGTGATAATGATACAGTGGGGGTCTGAATACATATTTACACACATTTTGATAGATCACTGTGCTGCTCTGAAAAACTCCGTTATTCTCAGTATTGCTAACAGCAAGTATGGTGTTGTCTGTCCACTTTCACATTACTTGTCATTAACGACAAGTTTGATAGCATGTGCCACAAATTACTTTTCTGATGTTGCATGGAGATGTGAGAAGGAAGAATGCGTCACTTGAAAGCATTTCTTGCTTTGGTCAATGCTAGGTATATCTATTGATCAAATTAATTTTCCTGCCAGCTTTTACTCTATCATATTTTTTCTAATCTCTTTTACATTTGCTCTTCACTCAGCAGGGCACAAACAAGGTTCACTGCCTAAGGAAAAAAGTGAAAATTTTAATTTAGGCTGCCTTCTGCAATGCAAACAAGCCCAACCCAGCTGTAGTGTGCAGCCATCAGCACTCTGGATAGCCCTTAGGAAAGCACTCAGTGAAAAAAATGTAGTCTGTTAGGTAACTTTCCCTATGGGATTAATGTGCTAAGTGCAGTGATCATATACAGTGAAGATGGCTGATGCAGGGTTCACATCCAGTTGACAGATACTTTTGCAGAGGGTGTCAGAATGCCATTTGTCACAACATTCTGAGTAGGACTGTCACATTAAATGAACAGAAGTATCTTAGCTATGTTTATTGCAAAAAATGCATCATTACTGCTTACTATAATAGCTGAATATAATGTATGTAAATTATATTAAACATGACAATTATGATATTTAGTGTAGAATGCACTTACATAGCTATGATGTATGCAATATTTTTTTCTAATTATTGAATTCTTACATATCATAAGAATGAGTTCATGACTGTGTGTGTTATGAAGTATGTATGTAACTTAACCCACCATGTCGTACTTAGATCATGCAACTGCATGCCTCTGAGATGTATTTACAAACACAAGCACTGCCTTTTACATAGAAATGCAGTCCCATGACTAAGTAAATTCAAAGACATACAGGCATCACTTACTGTAAGTATGTGTACATTCAGTGATAAATTACTATATCTATAATTACAATGTTAACAAGTTCTCCTGTAGAAGTGACAGTTAATCAGCAAAGTTTAACATTGTATCCTTTTTTTTTTTCCTCTTGGAGTCGATTCCCAGGTAGTACTACTCAATCCTACTAGTGTCTAATTCTCAACATGCCAATATGTCACAGGTCATACCATTTTTCATAGGTTCATAGGTTCATAGGTAGGTACTAGGCTATCGGCCCTAGGGCCTATACAAGCCCAGCCAAAAAGGTACCCTGGCTTTTTCCACCCAAGAAAATTATTTTCCTCTGCCACTGTCGAGCAGAGCCACAGAAGTGATCCCTGGGGTGAATTTCCTATTTCCCATCCAATCATCAAGATTTTTCTTGAAGAGTGCTAATGAGGAGCTTTGTTTGATATAGATAGGTAGTTTATTCCAGAGTATGGGAAGTCTCTGGAACAGGAATCTATCCCTCTGGCATGTTCTGTTTATTGTGGTGACAAGGTTTAGGTCCCTAGAGAGTGTAGCTCAGAGAGATTGGGATTTCTTTAAGTGGAGCATGTCCAACAGCTCTGGGTTTGACATAGCTTTGTATGTTAGGCAGAGATCACCTCTGAGTAGGTGATATGCGACAGAGTAAAGCTGGAGTTTTCCACCCAACTATGATTAGAACCAACACCATAATGCATAGCAGTATCTAATACCAGAACATGTCATAATAGTTTGAGCATCCCACATAGCCAAATCTCATTGTCATTTTAACACCTTTTGTGCTTCTTGACATACTCATTGTTAATTTGTCTGGCAAGCTATTGCTGTGTTTCTAGTTGCACAAACACAGTTAGCAAGGTTGTGCATCTGTGCACACAAGCAAGTACATGTCAGATCTGAATTGGGCACCAGTTCAGACCAATATTTCTAGCTTGTCTGCTGCAGACATGGCTGGTAATAGTAGGGATGGTGGTTCATTTACAGCACAATGGTGGAATGTTGAGGAGTCCATAATTTCTGTGGCACTCCTTCTGAAGCATTACAGCTGGAGGCTGCTGCAGGGGGAGTGTGCCAGGACTTTGTATAAGGCTGAGGCTTGGAATAGCTTGGCCAACTGGTATCCCATGCACTGGAGTGCAAAGTCATCACCTACAGTGACATGAAAAGGCATAAGCAGGACAACCTTAGCCAATGGGAGGATGAAATTAAGACTGCAAACACCCTTCAGCTATAAGTATGCTGACTCATAGTCTGCTCTGATATGGATTTAATTAGACAGCCAAAGTGGTTATTCATTATACTTTCATATGTGTATATATATATATATATATATATATATATATATATATATATATATATATATATATATATATATATATTCTATTGTACAGCTGCACATTAAGAGAGATTAATTTGCCTCAGAGAAGCGTAGTATAAGTATAATCTATTCTTATTACAAGGCACAGAAGTATTCCCAGCATGTATGAATTATCTTGAGTAGGCATGCCTTAAGTTTTACATGAAGCCTACATGCCTGCTCCAATAGATCTAGGTTATTGCATCAGACCTTGAGTACATCAGATTAAATGTGTGTGGGTTCAATACTCAAAAACAGATATTTGATTATTTTACATTCTAGTATTTTATAAGCTATCCTAACTTCAATACTGCTTGACATTAACAATTTAATATTTGTAAATGCAGTTATTACTTAAAAAGCAGATATCTGACATGCACAGTAAAATGCACAATTCTAATAGTCATATCATACCATTGGGATTCATTTTATGACACATTCATTCCTTCCCTTCATACCTGCATGTGGCCAAGGTGTATTGTTTTATGTGTTGAAATAATTAAGAAATGTGACATGCCATTAATCTAATTCTCTCTTTTTTGTCTCCATACATCCTATCTCTCCTTTTATTTTATATGTTTTATTATTATTTTTTCATACACTGTTGCTGAAAACAAATTGAACATCAAGGTAGACTGACCACTGCAGTTCAACCTACCATACCTCAACAGGTGGCTGCAGTGGCACAACTACAGGCAGCACAGACACCCAACACATCTGGGTCATAGCCTGTCAGTGCTGCCTCCACAACTCCTGCCCTGCTTGCTCCACCTGTGTCAGGTAGATCTGCCCTAGCTACTGATGCACTGGTAACTGTGATGACCCACTACTGGACCAGTAATCAAGGAGCCTCAATCTTCAACACTGGCACCGGTGGGGGATGTACAGTGGAAGGATTACAGGTACACACACAGTATTTCCAGATGCAGGGCTCTGCATCAAGTGCAATTTCCCTTAAGAGCACATAGAGACCACAGTCAGTCTGGGGCTGGTTTTTCCCTCTTTCTACATATCCCCAATAAGACTCCCCACTGGTACAGCTATACAGTTGAGATCTCAGCTGAATGGTCAAGCCAAGACCTCCAGCACCCTCTCTGTCCAACTAGTGCTTTGTGTCCCTGCCCAAGTAGCTGACACACGTACTCTTTGAGGTTTGATTTACACACACACACGCACACACACACACACACACACACACACACACACACACACACACACACACACACACACACACACACACACACACACACACACACACACACACACACCTGGGAAAGGCTGCTACAGTTTTACTAGCTATTTCCCTTTTACCCAGACTATAAGGTAGCTATCACTGCCATCAGTCAACTCCTTATCAGCTACTTTAAGGCCCTTACAAAGGGTATCCAATCTTACTGTATAATATTAATATTAATACAAATGGTAGTTTGACCAACAGCAAGGCTATTAGGAGTGGCCCACACAGTGTCACCAAATAAATATGAAAGTACTCTCAAAACTTAAATATCTCTAGACAGAGCAGCCACAATGAACAGTTTAAATATATTTATTAATAAATAATAACAGAACAAGAAAATACTCAGTATATAATCACAAGAACATCAGAGTTCAAAATCACAGGAAATATTTAAAACAACATTGCAGGGCAGTCTAAAATAAATAAAAATATATATCTAAACTAACCTTTGCTAGATTCCTAACTATGTCCAAGAGAATTATACTGTTCTCTAGTAACTTACTTAGTTAGAGCAAGGCAGATGTGGTGAATGGTTCTGGTCAGGTCCAAGACAGAATACAAAATGCCCTGTCTCTCTTAGAGACTTCTCAAATTAATATCTCAAATATTATTGCTGGGATTGTTTGCAGAATGACATCATTTTTTGTCACCTGACTCTATCCCAGGTGAAACCCCCAATGCTGGAAGCTAACAGTATTTAGCATCTACTTGTGAAAATACATAGACCTCAGATCTTTGGCAGATCCTGCATGTCATAAACCAATTGCATTCCTTCACATTCCAAAACTATTCCCTGAAAGATTCTTGGGATTTCTTAAGAGAGGTAGATGAAAAATTATACAAAGAAAACATAATTTATGTTACTATTGATGTTATATATCTTTTTTCCGTCATTCCACATGAAACAAGACTAAAATGGTTTGAAGAAGCCATGACAGACATGGGCACAATTAGGTTTGAAGAATTTAGAATGCTTACAGAATTTATGGCTATAATACTCCAAAATAATTATATAGCCTTTGAAGGGGAATTTTATAAACAGATAAGTGGAGATGCTATGGGTGCTAGCTGCGCTTCCACTTACGCTAACATAATACTCCAAATATGGGAGAAAAATATGTTTTTAATTCACCCTATGCAAAATACTGGAGTTTTTATAAAAGATTTTTGGATGATATCTGCATTTTTTTTAATAGTACGGAAGAGAATTTAAAATAATTTACAGAATATATAGGACAGACAACAAATTTTTTAAAATTTACACATAGGATGGAAAAATCCAAGATTACTTATTTAGCTATTACTATACATGAAATGCAAGATAAACAGAAGAAAAGAAGGAAGTACAACTGAATAATAAGGGTAATAAGAGAGGTGAGAATATAAGTGGCAATAATATGGAGCATAGAGGGGCTTCTATTTTAAGTTATAACACAGACAGGTCTATTATTAAGGAAACTATCACTAGTTATTGGGATTTATTCAGGACTTTTACTGATGTGGACAACTTGTTCAAAGAACCCATTTATTTTGTATACAAAAAAGGTATGAATTTAAAAGAAGTAATGGAGCAAAAGAAAAGTGTAAATAGTTTTCAGAACAAGGGAAAGAGAAGGAAGGTACATATAAATGTGTAAGATGTTCACAATGTACATATATTATTAACACTGATTGTATACATATCCCTAGTAGAGACAGTTTGATTAGAGCTAAGGAATATAGCAATTGTGACAGTAAAGAGTTAGTTTACCTGGCTTTCTGTAATATATGCAAAGTGTTTTATGTAGATAAAATTGAAAGAACCTTAAAAAGGCGTATCTGTGAACGCAACTATAATTTCAAAATTCAAAATATGAACAGTGCTCTATATAAACACACCTTTTATTGTAAAAATGCCACGTTCTTCTGTTTTGTACTAGAGTCTATACTTTGGAACAATATCGGTGGTATGTGGGAAGAGAAAATTGAGTATAGAGAAACATATTGTTAAGTAGCCCTACAAGCAAATGAAGTTCCTGGTTTGAATGATAATATACCTCTAATGATAGTTTTAATGTTAAGAGCATCTAGACTATAATTCAGTTTTATAATAGAGTTTGTATGGGTTTATTTAAGTATTATAACAATTTTAAGGTTAACACTTCACACCATTAAATACACTTAGTTTAACTATGTGCATTACTGTACTAGAGGGTACCCTTGTTCTAAGTAGTTTAGTATGTCAGTACTTTATCACAGGATGACAATAGCTAGAGATGGTAAAAATACCCTGAACCTCTTGTAGTCTTCATATCTCCACCACTGACAGTGATTTACTTATATTTGTTCCACCTTTTTGTAGTAACTGATTATTAATAGTTAACAGTGTGATATTTATATTTATATTTTATTGATCATTTTTATATACAATATACTTATATCTTTGATCGATAGTGGGATTGTTGTTTTATCAGGTTTTACAATCTTTTTTTTAAAAAAGACTTTGTATTAAAGTATTTTGCTTAAGTTCTACTGTATTATGTTTTAGTTTTATAAGCACTAGCCTTAGTACTGGACTTTTAAATAGATCTATCTCTTTAATTTTTTGGGAGAATGTTAATTGGACTTCCTTTTTGGTATTATTTAAAAAGGAGGGAGTTATGTGTTTGGGAATAGGATTTGAGGAAGTCCCAGTTTTTAGGGATGAAAAATGTGGTGATTAAGTTAATGCATTTTATTCTTTTACTGCACTGTATATAATAAAGTTTGAGCATTGTTACAAAAGCTTTTAATGCAGCCCGTTGTTAGCACCTTCCCAGTGCTGAATTTACTCATCACATAAAGAAAAATATCTAAACTTAGCTTTGCTATATAGGTTCATAAGTGTGTACTAGGCTAATGGCCATGGAGCCTGTATAAGCCTAGCCCAAGAAGATTCCCTGGAATCATGATGGCCAAAGTTATTTCCCAGTGCCCCTGTCAAGCAAGGCCACTGAAATGATCCCTGTGGTGAACTTCCTATTGCCCATCCACTCGTCAAGATTTCTCTTAAAGAGGGCCAGTGAAGTGGTCTGCTTGACATGAATGGGAAGTTTGTTCCAGAGTATGGGAAGTCTCTGGGTTAGGAACCTGTCCCTCTAGCATGTTCTGTTTATTGTGGTAATGAGGTTTAGGTCCCTGGAGTGTGTGGCAGAGAGGGATTGGGATTTGTTTAGGTGCAGCATATCTAGCAGCTCTGGATCAGACATGGCTTTGTAGGTCAAGCAGACATTGCCTCTAAGTAGGCACTAAGAGACAGAGTATAGCTGGCGTTTTTTGAGTTTGTCCATATAGGGCATGTGTCTAAGGCCTAAGATCCTTTTAGTGCGGTATTTCTGTGGACTTTCCAATTTTTGTAGGTGTCTAGTGAGGTACATACCAAATGGGGAGTTGTATTCTATAATATGTCTAATAAAAGATGAGTAGAGAGGGATTATGACCTCTTTCTTCCTGGATGAGAAACCTTTTGTAATGAGATGTGCCACATATAAGGACAGGTATTATGATGGGCCCTTTAAGGGGTGAAATGGGGGTATAGTTTGCAATGAACCTGATGGCCAATATGTTGGCAATATCAGTTGGTTCTGTATATGTATTGCCATTGTGCTGTAACTCAGAGCAGATCTGAGTATTGCCATGTAGATTCTTGACATAACTATACAATGCTTGTGGTTGTCTTAAGAATTTTCAATTTTGTTTTCATAGCTAGCTTTAGAGGATTTGTTGATGGATCTCAGTTTTTTGCTGAGGCTAACAAGGGAGCTTTTCCAGTCTTGGGAATTCACCCTTTTCTGCAACAGTTTTTTCATTCTGTTGTAGAGTTTGTTTATGGTGGGGGAACCACCAGATTGGCTTCCTTTTTTTGGAGGAGAATGTCTTGGTTCCATGCACTTGTGTATGTGCTCATACAGTGCACTGGTGTATGATTCATCGGTCATGAACCTATTCTACATTTGCATGGGTGTCATGAAGTTAGCCACCTCTGTTTTTAGAAGCTCAAAATTGGCTTTGGAGAAGTTTTTTACAGTGGTTTCCTTTGGGGGGAGGGTGGGATGTGGATATCCATGGTGATAAGCTTGTGGTCAGATCTGACCAGGGAGGAGTTGACTACTATGTAGGCAACAGTTGCCCATGTTAGTAATGACCAGGTCAAGGTTGGTTCTTCCCCTGGTGGGGATAAGAATGAGATGGTCCAAGGCATTGGAATTAATTAATTCCATAATACATTGAGCAAGCAAAACCACTAAGTCAGAAATGAAAAACAGGGATAAAGCCTGGGAGCACTGGTGCAAAACCAAAACCCCCTCAACTAGACAGAAATTCCTAGAACTATGCAACAGAGTCAAAAAGCTAATAATACAGGACAAATTCCAATACTACCAGTCTGCCCTAGACTCCTCACAACACAGCCCCAAACAATTCTCCATAAACTCCATCCTCCACCCAGGTAAAGTCAGTACCCCTCCTCCTAACATCCCTCACTCCTCAGAAAATATTGCTATCTCATTCAACACACACTTCACACAAACCATACTATCACTAGCTAAACAACACAACCCACCTCCCCTCCAACCCACACCTTCAACTGGTAACCTCCCCACCGCCTTCTCTTTTTCTCCTGTACCTACCTCCAACATAAAAAAACTCTTAACTAAACTTAAGCCCACCAAATTAGCAGCAGACAACCTCCCAAGTGAATACCTACAAATCGCAGCTGATGCTCTGGCCTACCCTGTATCGATCTTGATTAACCGATCTCTGTCAGAAAGTTACGTTTCCACACTGTGGAAAGTATCACATATAATTCCCCTCCACAAAGGTGGACCCTCCACAGAACTAACCAATTACCACCCCATAGCTATTCTCTCTCCATGCTCCAAAATACTAGAGAGATGCATACACTCTCAGGTCTCAGACTACCTCCTTACTAACAACCTCCTTTCCAATACTCAGCATGGTTTCTGATCAAACCATAGCACCACCACTGCCTTACTCTCCTTTACTAACACTATCCTTCAGCATAAAAACAATGGCTATCTCTCCTCTGCTACTTTCCTAGACCTATCTAAAGCATTTGACATGGTCCCACACAAACAACTTATCTCTGTCCTCAATAACCTATCCTTCTCTCAATCAGTCACCAACTGGTTTCAGAGTTACCTGTCTGACCACCAACAATACATTCTATGGCAGAATGACATATCTCCCCAACTACCTGTCACCATAGGGGTTCCCCAAGGATCCATCCTTGGACCCCAACTCTTCTCTGTTTTCACCAATAATCTAGCCTCTGCCACCAAACATGGCACACTCATACAATATGCAGATGACTCAACCATCATCTCCTCAGCCCAGTCCCTACCCAAACTGCAAAAAGTTACACAGGAAGCCTTTTCCTCTGTTGAAACTTGGTTATCCGATGCCCAATTAATACTCAACCCAATCAAAACTAAACTACTCATCTTCCAACCCACCAAACATACTCAAAACAACTCTCACTTTAACATCACAGCAAAAGACAACACCACTATATACCCAATGAACACACCAAATTGCTAGGAGTGGAAATAGACAATAAACTAAAAGAGATTCATATATCCATGACCATAAAAAAGTCCACTAAAAACTAGGAGCGTTATACAGAAATAAGCAAATTCTCACCAAAGCAGCAAAGATTTCAAAAACAAATTCCCACCTTATCTCCACCCTACTTTATGCCTTTCCAATATATACCAACCTAAGGCAATGCGATCTAAGCAAGCTAGAGACCTGTTACAACAAAATTGCCAAATTCGCCACAGGGGCATCCTAACATAGTCACCACTGTCTCTCACTTGCTGAACTGGGCTGGCTTGAACTCCCTCACCTCCTTCAATGCTATCAACTCTCACTCGCCCACAAACTAGTAAATCATCCACTAAATGTCCCATCCCTCCAGAATCTACTCCAACCCTATTGCACCACCAGACCACTAAGATCCAGCAACAAAAATCACTTGCAGATCACTAAAGCCAATAACTCTGCTGGTGAAGCACTATTCTCTTGCACCATAGCCAAATTATGGAACTCCCTCCCACCCACAATTACCTCCATACCATCATGCACCCACTTCAAAACTTTACTAAAAGCACACCTAAAAACATGCTGGCTATGCCCTTGCAACTCCCACTCTAATATCACCCACCCCATCCAACCACTACCTTTCTTTCCACTCCACTAACTACCTTGATTATAGAAGCTCAGATGCTCATAAGCCTAGTACTTATTATACAGCAGGAACTTCTTATTGTAACATTTGTTAACGTCTGTTATGTACTTCACAGATAAAGATTCTAGTTGTCTACTAATATACTATGTTCTTCATCTGTAAATATGTTGTAAGTAATTGCTATGTTAAATTGTTAATCGCTATGTAATCCAATGTAACTACTGTCTGTTTATTTTAACTGTGGAGCTTTTCTCCCTGGGCCTCCGCTGAAAATGGACTTACGTCCAGTGGGACACTCCCGGTCAACAAATGTAAATAAATAAATAATAAATAAATAAATAAATAAAGTGTGTTGGTACATGAGTAATTTTTCTAGTTAATGGAGGAGTAGTTAAAATCTCCCAGTATAAGGGTATTGGGTTGTACCCTAATATTTTCCAGTGTGTTTAGGAATGTGGAGTGTTTACTTGCCAATGGTTTAAAGAATGTTTGTTTTATGGAAGACTTCTTAATAACATACTTATTTTTTGGGGAGGAAATGAGTTAGAGCTGAGCCAGTTTTTTGGATATCTAAATAGGAACACTTCTTTTTTGAGCTTTACTATGGAAGAACACAGTAATAGAATGAATTTTTTGGACATCCTTATAACCAAAGATGATTCACTGAAAAAGTTTACTACCACCATTTACAGAAAGCCCACATATTCTAACACTCTCCTACATTTTGAAAGTGGGCACCCTGACTTTCAAAAAAGATCTTTGGTTAAGGGCCATTTTGTGTGGTTAGCACGGATGGTCAGTGACCTAGAAATGTATATTGAAGAAAGGGAAAAGTTAAGGGGCATATTACTAAGGAGGGTATATCCGAACAATTTAATTGAACCGGTTTTGTGTAACGTTATAGAAAAGAGAGTTAAAGGACACTTTTTTCCACTGTTAGGCTCACAGGAAAGGGACAACAGTAGTAATAAAAAGGTTGATCTGGGGTCAAGGAAGACAAATGAGTTTAACAGGGCCTTTATTCTGTCATACAACTTGCAGTTTTATGACATAAAAGATATTTTAAAAATAATTGATTTATATTTAAAAGTGACAAAGAGGTTCTTAGAAATGTTGGTGACAGACCATGTGTCATATACAAAAAAATGGATGTGTTAAAGATTTGTTGGAAAGAAATAAAGAAGGGAACAAAAACTATAAGAAAGGTAAGATGTTAAAATGTGGACACTGTAACTAATGTGCCACTGTATTAGAAACAGAAAAAGTTTTTATTCCAAGGTATGGTACGGTTCAACTAAATTTCCAGTTGAACTGTAACAGTCCACATGTTGTATATGTCGCCCTATGTCAAGGCTGTGAAAGTTTTTACATTGGGAAGACTAAGAAAGCGTTTAAAGTTCGTATTTACCAACACATGTATGACATCAGGAAGGGTAATGAAAAGAATGTATTGGCTGTACATACTATCTTGAACCCAGATCATAAGTTTACATTTGTAGCCATTGATCAATAGTACCTGATAGTAGGGAGACCGAAGGAATTGTTTCTAGAATTCAAAGAATTCATGTGGCAACTTAGAGTGGATGCCGCTAACCCGCCTGGACTGAATGATATTGTTTCTCTCTCCAGCTATTTAAAATTAAAAGCTGAACTTTATTTTTAGGGGGAGGACACATATGTATAGTCCTGTGGCAACACAGTAATATTTGCTTATTTTAAGTACATGATTTATTTTTGTGAAAATGTATTTTGGTTTGCACTTTATTTTAATTTTGAGATGGGGGCTGATGGGCTATATGCAATATGTAAATAAAGAAATATGGTTTTAATGCATTTTATAAGATGAAATTTAGCTATGTATAATAACAACTAAAACAACAGTGATTTTTAGGTGCATTTTGCTTTAATGACATGTGACTTAGCCTGGCTATAAAAGGAAGTGATGTATGAATAATTCCTGTTTTAATCTGAAGAAGTCAAGTGTAACAACAGATGAAAGCACAAATTAAACTTTGTATCCAGTTTCACCAGCCAGTCTTCATTTTTGTTCCATTACTGGCTCTGTCTGTGGTTGTTGACTGAGTTTGTTGATGGAGAACGGTGCACAAGTGGACAGAGATGCTGGGGCTTCCATTACAGAGCTGGTTAATGCCATTGGGAACCTTTCAGCCCTTATCAGAGGGCTGACACAACAATAAATAGGGTTTGGTGTCAAACTAAACTCTACAACTGTGAACACTTTCAGGAGTGATGGTAATAACATTTCAGCTGAGGGGTAACAACTATCACCCTCTTCAATCACCCCTGGACAATGGAGTTCTATTCTGAATATCCAGGCATCCATTAATCCAGAAAAAAGACTTGGAAACAGTGGCCAGATCGCCACGAGGATTCAACCAACCCAGTAAGTGAAACAAGGGTCACATGCCTTATGGATTGCTTGAATAAGGGAAATTAATTGTCATTTAACAGTACTGAACCATGCCATGCATATGGTATGCTTGATCAACAACTTAAAGTTTTTTTATTTTATTTATTTTATTTTACATTTGTTAACCAGGGGTGTCTGACTGAGCCGAAAAGGCCCTTTTTCAACAGAGGCCTGGGGAGAAAAGCTCCACAAAGAAAAATTACAGACACATTTTTTAGACATGATCATTATGCGCACAAATTACAAGAGACATGTTTTTACAGTGGTATGCGGCACATAAACAGTTACAGTGGAGAGAACAAACAAAAAAATATTAATTTTAAAAATAAAGGTAATTAATAGACTTGTGGTGTACAGCTGAAATTTGGAACATAGGTAGAATACATACATAGTACACAGGTACAGTACATACATTGTTGATTAGCCAGTGTTTGTGAGTAAGATTGAAAACTATTATCAAGTGCTCTAGATTTAGTATGTATATGTTATCGCCTAAGATAAGGTTTATGGATGTGGTGAGAGAGGACATGCAGGTGGTTGGTGTGCAGAGGACAGGAAGAAATGGAAACAGGTGATCTGCTGTGGTGACCCCTAATGGGAACAGCAGAAAGAAGATGATGATGTTATTCGCTTTCACTAGCCTGGGGAGCAATCATGGCACTGCCAACTTTGCTTGAGATGTTGCCTGATGAGGTCTTTAAAGGAGGCTTTGGATGATGTGTTTTGAATGCTAGTAGGGACAGAGTTCCATTTTTTAGCCACTGAACTACTATACAGTGCATCTCCAAAACTATTGTAGCTGTTGGTGACTTCTAGTAGTAGTTTGTTTCATGATCTAAGAGGCCTTTTGACTGAGTGATGTTGTACTAGGTTTTTGAGGGCAGGACACTTATTGGGGAGGTAATAGATAGAATGACAGAGGCAGAGCTGATTGTAGGTTAGGAGGTTGAGCAGTTCAAGCCAGTGGAGCTGTCTCAGAGCAGTACAGTGATGAGTTCTATATGAGCAATTTGCAGCAAAGCGGGCAATTCTGTTATAGCAGGCTTCTATTTTGCTTAGTTCAGTTTTGTTGAGATTAGTCAGAATGGGAGATGCATAGAGTACGGTGGATAGAAGTTGGGAGCGAGCAATGGCTGATCTTGTGTTGTTGGTAAGAAATGGTTTGATACGGTAGAGTGACACCAGTTTGGCATGTACTTTTTTAATAGTTAAGTTGAGATTACTATCAAATTTTAGGTGGGAGTCTATGGTTATTTCCAATAGCTTAGCCTGTGCCACTGGAGCAATTGGAGTAGCATTTGTGGAGTAGATAGTGATTTGACTGTTAGTGTTTTTGTTAGAACTGGTTATAATCATAAACTGAGTTTTCTTTGGATTGAGGATAAGTTGGGCTTTGGTAAGGTAGTTTTCAACGTCAGAGAATGCTAGTTGAGTTGTTTGCAGGAGGGTGGGAATGTTTTGTGCAGCACAGATTAAGGTAGTGTCATCTGCATACTGAATTATAGATGCATGCTGTGTGGAGGTATGGAGGTCATTTGTGGAGATTGTGAATAGTAATGGTCCTAAGATAGAACCCTGTGGGACTCCTATAGTTATGGGTAGCTGAGGAGATAGAGATAATTTTCCCATTTCACAGCTTGGTACCTGTCAGTAAAGTAGCTTTGGAACCAGGTAAGAGTGGAATTTGATAGATGATATTGGTTTAGTTTGTTTAGCAGGATTTGGTGTGAGACTGTGTCAAATGCTTTGGACATATCCCAAAAAAGAGTTGACACCTGCAGGCCTTCGTTTCTGAGACGGTTTATTGTGTCTGTGAAGCAGAGGAGGGCTGTAGTGGTACTATGGGCAGGTCTGAAACCATGCTGAGTAGGTGACAGGATGTTGCTGTCTAGGAGATAGTTTAGCATCTGGGTATGGATGCATTTTTCTAGGATTTTGGCCAGGGGGGAAGAGTAAAGCAAAGGGTCTGTAGTTATTAAGTTCAGCGAAGGTCCTGCCTTTATGTATGGGTGTAACATAGGATATTTTCCATGGTTTGGGCACATAGTTTTCAGCAATTGATCTGTTTATGAGAGTGGAGACTGGGATAGCAATAGCATCTGCTGTGAGTTTCAAGAAATAGCTGGGGAGTAAGTTGGCGGCTGTTGATGAGGTTTTTAGTTTGGAGAGCATGCTTTTGATTGAAGTGGTGGAAACTGTTTTGAGGGTAAAGCTTGTATTAGTGTTATTTGTGTTGGGGGGGATAGTGAGGAAGGAACTGTCCTGTGATACTAAGGATAGAATTGAGTTCACAAAGTGGGAGTTGAATTGTGTTTCAATGGGAACTTTAGTGTCAGGGGTGGTTGGTTTGGGGGTAGCCTTTTGTGTGGGTTTTAGTAGCTGGTATACATTTTTCCAAAATTTTTGCGGGTTGTGTTGGTATTTAGTTTGTAATGTTGTGTAGTAGGATTTTTTGTCCAGCCTAATGCATTTTTTTGCATGGTTCCGCAGTTCTTGGTACTTAGTTAGGCTTTGTGTTTCTTTGTTTTTTTGATAGTAAAGCCAGGCAGTGTCCCTGGACTTGAGGATTTGTTTGGTTTCTTTACTGAGCCAGGGGTTTGTAGAGGTTCTAACCTTGATTTTGCACAATGGAGCGACAGTGTCTAGGTGTTGTAGAAATGTTTTGTTGAAATATGCTACAGCCTGGTCAAGTGGGAGGGTTTTTAGGGGGGGGGTCCAGTCACAGTTACAGAGTAAAGTGTTGAGGACCTCAGGAGAGAATTTTTTTGTGTTTATAGTGAATATATAGTTAGTGGTCTTGCATATGCGTGTTCTACTATGTATAAAGTGTATAATGTTGTGGTCACTTAAGGTGTCTGGGAAACTGCCTGTGTGAGGGTACAATGTGGGTTTGTTAGTTAGGACCCAGTCAAGGATGGATTCCCTTTTAGATTTTTTATCACATCTAGTTGGAATTTGGACTAGCTGCTGGTAGCCATGGAGATTTATTAGATTACTTGGTGGTTCTGATATACAGGTGAACCAATCTAGGTTGAAGTCCCCCAGAATAAGGGTTTCTTGTGAGTATGTGGAAGAACACCAGGGTAAGAAGTCTTCAAGGCTAGCAGGTGTATTACCAGGTGGAATATAGATCACAATTGTGGTGATGACCTTTTTAGGGTGAAGTTGAAGTTGTGAGATAAGTATGTCCCAGTTATTGGGGGAGGGGTAGGAGTTTGGTAAGTTAAGTTGGACTTGTACAGTAAGGCAGTTCCACCCCCTTTACAAAGTGGTTTGTCTTGTCTAGTGATATTGTAGCTGGTAGGGAGAACTTCTGAGTTAGCTATGTTTTTATTTAGCCAAGTTTCTGTTAAAGCAACTATGTCTGGGGAGTAGTGTGGTATTGTGGCCTGGAGTTCAGGTATTTTATTTTTGATACTTCTAATATTAATATTTAGCATTAAAAGATGGTTGGTTTTGCTGCTGTTGTTGATTTGCTCAGGGATGAAGAAAGTGGGGGGTGTTATGATCTGACAGTTGTGTTGGAGCAGTTTGTGTTGGACAGGATGGATTTGGGCCTGGGTTGGGGTGGATATCCCCACTTATGGTGAGCCTGGAGTTAAAATGGTTATACAGATGTTGTAGTTTGGTGAGGAGTGTGAGAAAGTATTGTGTTTTATTGGAGTAGGAATGAGAGCATATGTGTTTAGTTCTGAACTGGTCCGTTATGTAGTTCTTGAATAACTGTGGGCAGATATTATTATAATGTGTGATGTCTGTATATGAGAATGCATAATATAGTGTTGTGCTACTAAGTTTAGGGATATTGCTAGAGTGATAACTTGTGGTGTTGTAAAGAATTATGAGAAGACAGACTAGACTTATTTGTATGATAGTCATGGTTATAAAGTTTAAGTTGTTTCTAGGTGGGGGGGGGGTCTGAATAGGAATTATAGGGTTGCACTATATGTGGATGGGGAAGTAGTGTGGGTGATGTAAAACATGCCTAGTGGGAATGAGAGTGATTGGGAGTATTTTGTGTGGAGCAAGTTGGTGTGGTATAATGTGATATGACTTGAGGAGCTGTGATTGGTGGAGGTGATGTGAGGGTGAGCTGTGGGTGTGGCTGTCATTACTATAAATGTAGAGGTAGTGGGAGCGGGAGGAAATAGGGTGCAGGGGAGCGGAGAGAGCCCGAGCATTAGCGAGGGCGAATGGAGCGGGGCAGAGCCAACCAAGACAAGACAAAAAAGTAAGTATTACTTTACAAATCTGAACACTTTAAACAAATTCCTGAGGTCTAATGGCTTACCGGCAAGCAGAATGTAATTGCTGAAGAGCACTTGTGTCCTGGTGGGAGACTGCTGATTAGTAACCAGTTTGTGCACAGATTAGAGTAGGGAGATACATTAGCAATGAAGGGATATGTACAGAGATGCAAATAAACAGGTGGGCCTACAAGTGATACAAACTAAGGCAGAAAGGGCTGCTTGATGGTTAATTTAATCACAGGGATGTGAATTAAATGTATACTGTCTATTGGACAGTTAGGATTACTGGACTAGCGGGGGGTGGGGAGGACACTAGGCTACAACAGTCAGTTTTATTACCACACTGAGAACTACTAAGACATACTGCTAATGTAATAGCTTCACTCTCATAAAACATACAAGTAGAATGAATGCCTGGGTGGACTGACTCTGCTCTTGAGGCTCAAAATGTATATCCTTGTTTAGTTTGCAATACTGATTCCTTCTTATACTGTATGGGTGGAGTGGTAGCCACATACTGCAAATTTGCTTGAGTGTGCTCTGAAGAGAGAGAGAGAAAAAATAAAAGAGAGGATGAAGCTAGTAGAAGGAGACAAAGATAGGTTAAAGGAAGTAATTAGGAGATAGGAGGGCGTAAAAGATACAAATCTGAGGATAGTGTGGATAAAGCAGGAGAATAGATGCTACTGCTACAGTTTGAGAGTGCTTCAAGAGTTACCACATCACAGTGCCATAACTTAGTTTGGAAACAGGTTAATAAATCATGCACAATACATTTATCAGCCAATTATCATGTGCATACAAGAAAAAGGAAAATGAACACAACAGCACAGCTGAAGCAGTAGCAGAGACAACTGTAGTGCTAAATAAGTAAATACTGTTTCTAACTCCAGGACTAGGTCAATTTGATGTACATTACAGTTATAACAGCAGTTTTAGTAGCATAGAGACAACATAGCTGCAGTGGTAGTGTCAGTAAAAACACAATTCCTGAATGACAGAATCAACCAGTTAAATAAACAAATAAGCAGATCAGTAGTCAGGAACCAGAAAAATGAATACTAGTTGTATAGATCCAAATACAGCAAAGAATAAGTATTACTTTACGAATCTGAACACTTTAAACAAATTCCCGAGGTCTAATGGCTTACCGGCAAGCAGAATGTAATTGCTGAAGATCACTTGTGTCCTGGTGGGAGACTAAAAATGTAAAGATGGCTCCATGCTCAGCAGGAATCTAATATAGACTTTGTATTGGGGGAGGGAGATAACACAAGGGGTGTAAACCAGGTGGAATGCAAAGAAACCAGAGAGGCAATCAGTGGAAATCAGTGAAGGCCTCAGAGGGGGTAAGTAATAATTCAAACTACCTGTAAAGTGAAGGAGAGAAGAGACAGCAAAGTGTATTAAGGTTGGGAGTGGGTCTTCGCATTGACTTGCTGATTAGTAACCAGTTTGTGCACAGATTAGAGTAGGGAGATACATTAGCAATGAAGGGGAATGTACAGAGATGCAAATAAACAGGTGGGCTTCCAAATGATACAAACTAAGGCAGAAAGCACTGAGAGGGCTGCTTGATGGTTATTTTAGTCACAGGGATGTGAATTAAATGTATACTGTCTATTGGACAGTTAGGATTACTGTACTAGTGGGAGGTGGGGAGGACACAAGGCTACAACAGTCAGTTTTATTAGCAAGCTGAGAACTGCTAAGAAATACTGCTAATGTAATAGCTTCACTCTCATAAAACATACAAATAGAATGCCTGAGTGGACTGACCCTGCTCTTGAGGCTCAAAATGTATATCCTTGTTTAGTTTGCAGTACTGATTCCTTCTTATACTGTATGGGTAGAGTGGTAGCCGCAGACTGCAGATTTGCTTGAGTGTGCTCCTGCTCTTGATGCTCAAAATGTATATCCTTGTTTAGTTTGCAGTACTGATTCCTTCTTATACTGTATGGGTGGAGTGGTAGCCGCAGACTGCAAATTTGTGCTCCTGCTCTTGAGGCTCAAAATGTATATCCTTGTTTAGTTTGCAGTACTGATTCTTTCTTATACTGTATGGGTGGAGTGGTAGCCGCAGACTGCAGATTTGCTTGAGTGTGCTCCTGCTCTTGAGGCTCAAAATGTATATCCTTGTTTAGTTTTCAGCACTGATTCCTTCTTATACTGTATGGGTGGAGTGGTAGCCGCAGACTGCAGATTTGCTTGAGTGTGCTAAGTAGAATGCCTGGGTGGACTGACCCTGCTCTTGAGGCTCAAAATGTATATCCTTATGTAGTTTGCAGTACTGATTCCTTCTTATACTGTATGGGTGGAGAGGTAGCCGCAGACTGCAGATTTGCTTGAGTGTGCTCGGCAAGCAGAATGTAATTGCTGAAGAGCACTTGTGTCCTGGTGGGAGACTAGAAATTTAAGAAGGTGACTGTTCAAATTAAAAAAGTTACAAATGGAAAACGCATATTTAAGGGGGTGTTTGGTGAGGGAACAAATACCCAAGGGTTTGCATTGCTGGAAGTACCCCAATGGTTTGACAGAGGGCTCAGTTACACCAGGAGCTGGTTTCCATGTTCAACCACCACGGGTGCGAATTTAATAGAAGCACTGGTAAGGGACAATGATAGAAAGCTGAGCCAGTGTAAAAAAACAGTTAATGGATTAAATGAACATATTTTGAGTGACTTGTGTTTCTGTGCTAAGCAAAACGAATACCAAACAGTGTTTGTCAACGTGGATAGGCAAATTAATGCTGTGAGAGAGAAAAAGACAAAAAAAACTGGCAAGGGACAAAAATGAATATGAAACAGGTACGGTTTTTCCACTTCTCAAAGTTTTTACAGCTAATAAGATTGAACTGCATGCAAATATGATAGGAACCGGTGAACAAGTGCATAATTTTGAAAATTCTCATAATTTGAATGCTGAACAAGAAGAGGAGGCTGTCCCTTTAGAGGAGCCCCCCAGGAGGTCCAAGAGGATCCAAAACCAGAGGTGACAGGTATCCAACAGGGATTGGAACAACACCAGGAATGATGGCAATTATTATGGACAGAGAACTATGTATTCAGGTAGGGGGGCAGGGGAGGAAGAATGTACCAGTAAATGTTTTGAATCATAATGACAATACAAAAGATGTTGTTTGCATTACGAACACAGATGATGCTGCTTGTACTATCATTGAAAATGACTACAAAGACTTGAGTATATACAGTTACAGTAGTCAGGCTGTCACTAAAGAATGGCCGAAATTATTTGAAAAGGGTATCAATTATGCACCTATAACTAATGCCAAGATTGACAGATGCCTACTTGATTTGAAATTGTATACAAGAAAATTAAACCTAAGTTGTTGTTTTCAAGGTAATGAATTATCTAACCCCCCACAGAGCTGCAAAAGAAACAGTGTGTTTAACTCCCCACCCCACCCCACAGTTCAACTATTTGAAAATGTATGTAGTAATGACATCAGGTCAATGTTATCAAAGACAAAAAAGACTAATATATTTAATTTAACAGAAGCAGAGACAACGCTTTTGCACAGTATAACAACAAACAGGTCTATAAGGGTTATGAAACCCGACAAAGGTGGGGGGCTGGTGGTAATGGACCAAAGCATGTATATTGAGAAGATGCTGGGGATTCTATATAGTGATGGTTATGAAGAAGTGTCGTTAAATGAGCGACATATAGCATATAAGAACATTGATGTTATATTAAATGATTTATTATTAAATTTCCAAATAACAAGGGAGGAGTATAATTATTTAATTAAGACATATCCTAAAGTTCCAACCATATTTGGAATCCCCAAAGTACACAAAAGCACCAGCAATACACCTTTGAGACCTACTGTAGATGCAAAGGCATAAAAAACAACCACTTTAGTTAAGTTTATTGATTTTCACTCTAACACAATTTTATCAAAATTTAAACATAAATTGAAGGATTCCTTTGACTGTTTAAAGAAAATAAAACAAGATTTATATAGGGAAAAGCTGATTATGGCAACTATAGACGTTAATGGTTTGTTTAGCATTATACCGCATGAAGAAGGACTTGATATGTTCCATGACTTTCTATGTAAACAAACCAACTTTAGCCACAGTAGAATACTTATGTTTAGGCCACTTGTGGAAACAGTGCTCAATAACAACTTTATTATTTTTGAGAATCAGATTTTTAAGCAAACTACAGGTGTAGCTATGGGGGCAGCATGCGCCCCCCTGTTTGCAAATATTGTACTTGCTCAACGGAAGCTGACTCAAGTGTTTACTTGCCAATGGTTTAAAGAATGTTTGTTTTATGGAAGATTTCTTGATGACATAATTATTTTTGGGGAGGAAATGAGTTAGAGCTGAACCGGTTTTTTGAATATCTAAATAGGAACACTTCTTTTTTGAGCTTTACTATGGAACAACACAGTAATAGAATGAATTTTTTGGGCATCCTTATAACCAAAGATGATTCACTGAAAAAGTTTACTACCACCATTTACAGAAAGCCCACATATTCTAACACTCTCCTACATTTTGAAAGTGGGCACCCTGACTTTCAAAAAAGAACTTTGGTTAAGGGCCAATGTGTGCAGTTAGCACAGATGGTCAGTGACCTAGAAATGTATATTGAAGAAAGGGAAAAGTTAAGGGGCATGTTACTAAGGAGGGTATATCCGAATAGTTTAATTGACCCAGTTTTGTGTGACATTATAGAAAAAAGAGTTAAAGGACACTTTTTTCCACTGTTAGGCTCAGAGGAAAGGGACAACAGCAGTAATAAAAAGGTTGATGTGGGGTCAAGGAACACAAATGAGTTTAACACGGCCTTTATTCTGACATACAACTTGCAGTTTTATGACATAAAAGATCTTTTAAAAAATAATTGGTTTATATTTAAAAGTGACAAAGAGGTCCTCAAAAATGTTGGTGACATACCATGTGTTAGAAACAGAAAAAGTTTTTATTCCAAGGTATGGTACGGTTCAACTAAATTTCAAGTTGAACTATAACAGTACACACATTGTGTATGTCACCCTATGTCAAGGCTGTGAAAGTTTTTACATTGAGAAGACTAAGAAAGCATTTAAAGTTCGTATTTACCAACACATGTATAACATCAGGAAGGGTAATGAAAAGAATGTATTGGCTGTACATACTATCTTGAACCCAGATCACAAGTTTACATTTGTAGCCATTGATCAAGCAGTGCCTGATAGTAGGGGGGACCAAAGGAATTGTTTCTAGATTTCAAAGAATTCATGTGGCAACTTAGAGTGGATGCCACTAACCCGCCCGGACTGAATAATGTAGTTTCTCTCTCCAACTATTTAAAATTAAAAGCTGAACTTTATTTTTTGGGGGAGGGCACACATGTATATTCCTGTGGCAACACAGTAATATTTCCTTATTTTAAGTACATGATTTATTTTTGTGTAAATGTATTTTGGTTTGCACTTTATTTTAATTTTGAGATGGGAGCTGATGGGCTATATGCAATATGTAAATAAAGAAGTATGATTTGAATGCATTTTATAAGGTGACATTTAGCTATATATAATAAAAACTAAAACAACAGTGATTTTTAGGTGCATTTTGCTTTAATGATATGTGACTTAGCCCGACTATAAAAGGAAGTGATGTATGAATAATTCCTATTTTAATCTGAAGAAGTCAAGTGTAACAACAGACGAAAGCTTTAATTAAACTTTGTATCCAGTTTCACCGGCCAGTGTTTGTTTTCTTTACATCACTGGTTTTATCTATGGTTGTTGGCTGAGTTTGTTGATGGAGAATGGTGCACAAGTGGATGGAGATGCTGGGGCTTCCATTACAGAGCTGGTTAATGCCATTGGGAACCTTTCAGCCCTTATTGGAGGGATGACACAACAACTAATAGGGTTTGGTGGCAAACTAAACTCTACAACTGTGAACACTTTCAGGAGTGATGGTAATAATATTTTAGCTGCGGGGTCACAACTATCGCCCTCTTTAATCACCCCTGGACAATGGAGTCCTATTTTAAATAGCCAGGCATCCGTTAATCCAGAAGCAAGGCTCAGAAACAGTGGGCGGAATCGCCATGAGGATTCAACCAACCAGGTAAGTGAAACAAGAGTCACATGCCTCATGGATTGGTTGAATAAGAGAAATGAATTGTTGTTTAACAGTATTGAACCATGCCATACATATGGCACGCTTGATCAACAACTTAAAGTTTTAGAGGGTAAACTGTTCAAATTAAAAAAGTTACAAGTGGAAAATGCATATTTAAGGGAGTATTTGGTAAGGGAAGAAATACTCAAGGGTTTGCATTGCTGGAAGTTCCCCAATGGTTTGACAGAGGGCTCAGAGTTACATCAGGAACTGGTTTCCATGTTTAACCACCACGGGTGTGAATTAATGGAAGCACTGGTAAGGGACAATGAAAGAAAGCTGTGCCAGTGTAAAAAAAACAGTTAATGGATTAAAATAACATATTTTGAGTTTCAGTGCTAAGCAAAAGGAATAGCAAACAGTGTTTGTCAATGTGGATAGCAAATTAATACTGTAAGAGAGAAAAACACCAAAAAACTGGCAAGGGACAAAAATGAATACGAAACAGGTACTGTTTTTCCACTTTCTAAAGTTTTTACAGCTAATAAGACTGAACTGTATGTAAATAGCATAGGAACTGGTGACCAAGTGCATAATTTTGAAAATTCTCATAATTTGAGTGCTGAACAAGAAGAAGAGGATGTTCCTTTAGAGAAGCCCCCCAGGTGGTCCGAGAGGATCTGAAACCAGAGGCAACAGGGATTGGAACAACACAAGGAATGGTGGCAATTATTATGGACAGAGAACTGTGTATTCAGGGAGGGGGAGGGGGCAGGGGAGGGAGAATACACCAGTAAATGTTTTGAATCATAATGACAATACAAAATATGTTGTTTGCATTACGAACACAGATGATGCTGCTTGTACTATCATTGAAAATGACTACAATGACTTTAGTATATACAATTACAGTAGTCAGGCTGTCACTAATGAATGGGCAACATTATTTGAAAAGGGTATTAATTATGTACCTACAACTAATGCCAAGATTCACAGATGCCTACTTGATTTGAAATTGTATACAAGAAAATTAAATCTAAGTTGTTATTTTCAAGGTAATTAATTATATAACCCTCTATGGAGCTGCAAAAGAAGCAGTGTGTTTAACCCCACCCCCACCCCCACCCCACCCCACAGTTCAACTATTTGAAAATGTATGTAGTAATGACATCAGGTCAATGTTATCAAAGACAAAAAAGACTAATATATTTAATTTAACAGAAGCAGAGACAAAGCTTTTGCACAGTATAACAACAAACAGGTCTATAAGGGTTATGAAACCTGACAAAGGTGGGGGGCTGGTGGTAATGGACCAAAGCATGTATATTGAGAAGATGCTGGGGATTCTATATAGTGATGGTTATGAAGAAGTGTCGTTAAATGAGCGACATATAGCATATAAGAACATTGATGTTATATTAAATGATTTATTATTAAATTTCCAAATAACAAGGGAGGAGTATAATTATTTAATTAAGACATATCCTAAAGTTCCAACCATATTTGGAATCCCCAAAGTACACAAAAGCACCAGCAATACACCTTTGAGACCTACTGTAGATGCAAAGGCATTAAAAACAATCACTTTAGCTAAGTTTATTGAATTTCACTTGAACATAATTTTATCAGAATTTAAACATATATTGAAGGATTCCTGGGACTGTTTAAAGAAAATAAAACAAGATTTATTTAGGGAAAAGCTGATTATGGCAACTATAGAAGTTAAAGATTTGTTTAGTGTTATGCCGCATGAAGAAGGACTTGATATGTTCCATGACTTTCTATGTAAACAAATCAACTTTAGCCACAGTAGAATACTTATGTTTAGGTCTCTTATGGAAACAGTGCTCAATAACGACTTTATTATTTTTGAGCATCAGATTTTTAAGCAAAGTACAGGTGTAGCGATGGGGGCAGCATGCACCCCCTGCTTGCAAATATTGTACTTGCTCAATAGGAGCTGACTCAAGTATGTACTTGCCAATGGTTTAAAGAATGTTTGTTTTATGGAAGATTTCTTGATGACATACTTATTTTTGGGGAGGAAATGAGTTAGAGCTGAACCAGTTTTTTGAATATCTAAATAGGAACACTTCTTTTTTGAGCTTTACTATGGAACAACACAGTAATAGAATGAATTTTTTGGACATCCTTATAACCATAGATGATTCACTGAAAAAGTTTACTACCACCATTTACAGAAAGCCCACATATTCTAACACTCTCCTACATTTTGAAAGTGGGCACCCTGACTTTCAAAAAAGATCTTTGGTTAAGGGCCAATTTGTGCGGTTAGCACGGATGGTCAGTGACCTAGAAATGTATATTGAAGAAAGGGAAAAGTTAAGGGGCATATTACTAAGGAGGGCATATCTGAACAGTTTAATTGAACCGTTTTTGTGTGAAGTTACAGAAAAGAGAGTTAAAGGACACTTTTTTCCACTGTTAGGCTCAGAGGAAAGGTACAACAGCAGTAATAAAAAGGTTGATGTGGGGGTCAAGGAATACAAATGAGATTAACAGGGCCTTTATTCTGACGTACAACTTGCAGTTTTATGACATAAAAGATATTTTAAAAATGAATTGGTTTATATTTAAAAGTGACAAAGAGGTCCTTAAAATGTTGGTGACAGGCCATGTGTCATATACAAAAAAGATTTGTTGGAAAGAAATAAAGATGGGAACAAAAACTATAAGAAAGGTAAGACGTTAAAATGTGGAAACTGTAACTAATGTGCCAATGTATTAGAAACAGAAAAAGTTTTTATTCCAAGGTATGATATCATTCAACTAAATTTCAAGTTGAACTGTAACAGTACACATATTGTATATGTCACCATATGTCAAGGCTGTGAAAGTTTTTACATTGGGAAGACTACGAAAGCGTTTAAAGTTCGTATTTACCAACGTATTGGCTGTACATACTATCTTGAACCCAGATCACAAGTGTACATTTGTAGCCATTGATCAAGCAGTGCCTGATAGTAGGGGGGACCGAAGGAATTGTTTCTAGATTTCAAAGAATTCATGTGGCAACTTAGAGTGGATGCCACTAACCCGCCCAGACTGAATGATGTAGTTTCTCTCTCCAACTATTTAAAATTAAAAGCTGAACTTTAAATCCAAACAAAAACACTGGAGCCAGAATAAGGTGAGCACTTTCATCCTGTTTTTTACAGAACTTCTACAGAATAAACACTGATGGGCTATATGCAATATGTAAATAAAGAAATATGATTTAATGCATTTTTATAAGGTGAAATTTAGCTATATATAATAGCTAAAACAACAGTGATTTTTAGGTGCATTTTGTTTTAATGACGTATGACGTGACTTAGCCTGGCTATAAAAGGAAGTGATGTATGAATAATTCCTGTTTTAATCTGAAGAAGTCAAGTGTAACAACTGACAAAAGCGCTAATTAAACTTTGTTTCCAGTTTCACCGGCCAGTGTTTGTTTTCTTTACATTACTGGTTTTATTTGTGGTTGTTGACTCCATGTAGTTATCAAAGGAGAGGTTGCTGTCAACCTGTGTCCCCAGGTCTCTTATCACACTTTGGTGTTTAGTGGACTACCACCTATGTAGTAGTTCATGGGCACCGAATTTTTCCCAAAGGGAATGATAATGCACTTTTTGGCATTGAGCTTAAGGCCATGGTTCTGGCACCAGTCATAGGTGTCAGTGAGGCCTTTTTGTAGAATGTCGACATCAGTTGGAGAATCAATAATGGCTCCCAGTTTGCAATCATCTGCGAACTTGGTCAACCAGAGTCCCTTTATGTTGGCTTGAACATCAGAGAAGTAGATGCCAAACAGGAGAGGACCTACGACCGATCCCTGTGGGTCACTACTTGTAACTGGTCGGTAGTCAGAGTTGGGGTCCGCTACTTTCACAGTGTGGGTTCTATCAGTGAGCCAGTTGACAACCCATCTTATGAAATAGAGGTTTATGCCTAGTTTAGTGAGCCTATCTATGATTCCTGAGTGAGGGATGGTGTCTCAGGCCTTGACAAGATCTAGGTAGGCTGTGTGAACTACCTTGCCCTCATCCACAGCTCTGATAACAGACTCAAAGAAGCCTATCAGGTTGAGCAGGCATGATCTGCCTTTCACAAACCCAAACTGCATGGGGTCCAGAGCTTGGAGATTCCCTATGTCCTTATTTATAAGGTCCATGATGATGCTCTCCACAGACTTACATATCAAACTCGTCAGACTAATGGGGCAGTAGTTCCTAGGGTCTGTATTCACTCCCCTTTGTGGAGTGGGATGACCGTAGCAGTGCACCATTCAGTAGGAACAAAGCCTGAAATGAGGCTGTGATTGAACAGAGTACTTGGGTGTGGTGCCAGTTCACTTTGTAATTCATGTAGAACACAGCCAGGGATATTACCAGGTCCCATCAAATCTGTATTCTTGGCTTTGGACAGTGCAGTTTTTACCTGTGTAGCTGTGATAATAGGAACTTGACATTCCTCGGGTATTGTGATGGGCCCTTAAGGAGGTGAAAGGGGGTACGGTTTGCACTGAACCTGTCGGCCAATATGTTGGCAATATCAGTTGGTTATGTATATGTATTGCCATTGGGCTGTAACTCAGAGCAGATCTGAGTATTGCCGTGTAGATTCTTGACATGACTATAGAATGCCTTGTGGTTGTCTTTAGAATCTGCAGCAATTTTGTTTTCATAGCTAGCTTTAGAGTATTTGTTCATGGATGTCAGTTTTTTGCTGAGGCTAACAAGGGAGTTTTTCCAGTCTTGGGAATTCATGCTTTTCTGCAACAGTTTTTTCCTTCTGTTGTAGAGTTTATTTATGGTGGGGGACCAACAGATTGGCTTCCTTTTTTTGGAGGAGAATGTCTTGGTTTTGTTTGGTATAGCGCGTTCCATGCACTTATGTATGTGCTCATTTAGTGCACTAGTGTATGATTCAGCAGTCATGCACCTATTTTACATTTGCATGGGTGTCATGAAGTTAGCCACCTCTGTTTTAGAAGATCAAAGTTGGCTTTGGAGAAGTTTTTTACAGTGGTTTCCTTTGCGGGGGTGAGGGTGGGATGTCGATATCCATAGTGATTAGCTTGTGGTCAGATCTGACCAGGAGGCGTTGACTACTGGTGTAGGCAACAGTCGCCCATGTTAGTAATGACCAGGTCAAGGATGTTTCTACCCCTAGTGGAAGCAAGAATGAGTTGATCCAAGGCATTAGAATTAATGCATTCCAGAAAATGTTGAGCAAGTGTGTTGGTACATGAGTAATCTTCCCAGTTAATGGAGGGGTAGTTAAAGTCTCCCAGAATAAGGGTATTGGGTTGTACCCTAATATTTTTCAGTGTGTTTAGGAATGTGGAGTGGGAGTCTTGGGACATGGTGGAGTATCTATAGCAGGCTAAAACCTGGTCTGCAGTTTTACCCAGTGTTAGTTGTACCTGAAGTATCCCTGATGCATTATGTTGGGCTACTAGTCTGGAGGTGTGCATATCCTTTATGAATATGGAGACACCACCACCTTTAGTGCTTCGGTCCAGGTTTAGGGCCCGAAAGGTGTGGTATGAATTATATCCTGGTAGGGCTAGGGTACTCTCTGGAGCCTTGAACCAGTTCTTGGTCACTGCACAGATGTTGATGTTCTCCATGTTAAGGAGTGCTTCGAGTGAGTGCATTTTGAGATTTAGTCAGTGATGACAGGTCTCAGGGTGAAAACTAGATTCTCACTGTTCTCAATCTGGATGTGGATCCACCTCCAATGTCCGCTACCTCCTCCCCATCATGTTGTCCCCCACCCTTTTGTGTCCATTATCATCCCTTTTGTCTTGTATGTCTGCACCCACTACTTACCCCACCCTGTGTACCTGAACCTCTCATTCCTAAGCACCTTCCCCAACATTCATCTGTAAAATGGGCACTTGTCCTACAAACAATTATCACCATACATAGCTCTCCACTTCACCTTTGTCTCATCATAGCACACTTTATTAGGTCAAATTGGATATATAGCAGTATTGTTGTCATCTATCCCTGGTATGGGGACTCTCCAAAGTCATGAAATTGTTGGTACAATGCTACATTTATGTTGTGAAGAAGGGGATAGCTATGGTCATTTCCCACCACCCTCTGCATGCCATCCCCATTTTCACCACTGTCTTATCAACCCCTTTTTCACACATTTAATTGGATCAAAAATGGAATCACACACACTACACATGGTCAGAAATGGCCCATCGAAAAGCCTTCACTTTTTTGTCCTCAGCATTTGAGTAGAGGTTGGCATCACACACCAGTGCTGAGTGCTGGTGAATACTGTTCAGCTTCCTATGACAAAAATCTGAAGATTTTAATTCTAGCCACAGTAGTCCACTTACTTTAATGCAAATGTGCTTTAATTATCTGTACTATGGGAATACAGAGTAAAGACACAACTGTGAAACAGTTACTTTAAATCTTCTTAGGCTGCCATATATAATGAGTTAGAAGTTTTTGTTTGGCATGTTGAGATAATTCCCCTGTCTGTAGGCTGATGTTTTGACATTGTGTCATGGGCTCTAATCCAGGTATTATCTAATTGTTATTGACTGAATTTTGTACAGTGTTTTACATGTAGTTGTTGCCTACATGCTGTCATGAGCCACCATTATCCTGTTTCTATTAGAAACTACTTGGTCCCTGGCTCCCCCTCCCTCTGTCTATGTATCTTGCCCATTCTGTGTCATTAGTCTTTCACCTCTGCATTTGTACAATGTCTGGCACCAAGCACCAACTGTAACTGAGGCTAAATCAGGGGTGGCTCATCCTATTGGACTGCCAGACTGCAGCCCTCCCACTTAGGAAAATAATAAAAAAAAATCTGTAAAACTAAAACATAAAAGCAGCGATCCCAGACTGCCTTACCAGCAGTCCTGATGTGGTCACAGAGGTACCCAGCAATCCTTGCTGTGAGGTACCAGAAATCTGTGTGGTGATGACCGCACAGAACAGAGGTGGACTGGACTGCTTCAGCCGCAGTCAGGACCAATGAAGAGGACTGAGCTGCTCTCGTGGGACTTTTTCAGTGCGCGGGCTTGCTTATTGTTCATTCGGTCGGTCTCGTGGATCAGTCTGTGGCTTGCTGTTCGGTCGGTCACTGGAGGGCTATGCGTTTCCTGTGGATCAGTCAGTCGGTCGCTGGAGGGCTGTGTATTTCCCTCGGATCAGTCGGTCGGTCGGTCGGTCGGTCGCTGGAGGGATGTGTGTTTCCTGCGGATCAGTCTGTGGCTTGCTGTTCAATTGATCGCTGGGCTAGGTAGGTGAAGGGCTGTGTGTTGGTCACTGGGCTTGTTTGGTCAGGTAGAGGTGTGTGTGTGTGTGTGTGTGTGTGTGTGTGTGTGTGTGTGTGTGTGTGTGTGTGTGTGTGTGTTTATACAGGAACAATGTTAGTGAGTAGGTTTGGTGTCTAGATGTGTATGCCTTCTTATTGTGAGTGTACACATATTTGTGTCTGTTTGTGGTGGATGAATGATGTCAGTGGCTGGTATGGAAAGGGTGACTGTGAATAGATGAAAATACATTTGGTTGTGTAGGTTTCGGTGTGTTTTTGTTTTTGTGTCTGTACTGTCTTAAAAATAGCCTCCCTTGGACTGCTCCCAGCAAATGACTAGGTCAACCAGCCAAGAGGAGGATAGACAGCAGGCAGGTGGACAAAATAAGGACTCTCTGATTGCATCTGTGATTAGCTGAGGGTGGATCTGATAACAATTTGCAGATTAGATTTTGCTACTACTTTTCTCAAAAAAGACTAGCACAAAGTTGAGTCTTATGAGGCGAACTACTTCATTATTTATACTTACGAGAGAATCTAAACTGGATCCAATATTTAGTCTGTCAGCAAGGGAGAGGCTGTAGTTAATGTTCAGCATTTTGAAGGAGTAAAGAAACAGTATGCCTCATGCAATGATGGACAACCATTTAACTTTTTTAATTGGCCAGCAGTGGTATTCATATTGGCTGGACAGGGTACTAAATGTATACATTTTATTTATTGTTGTTTGAATGGTGTTAATGTTGTAGTTGGAGTTAATTTTTTTTTTGGAAGTGGTAAAAGAATGTTAATTACAAAGTCTCATCTTCTGCCTATTACAAAAGGAGAACAAATACAGGAGCAAGCTTTAAGCTGAGCTAAGATGTTACTGCTGTATTTTGAGATGTTATAGCTTTGCTTCCTATACTTTGTGTTATTTTACTTCATAGTGATGTTTTGTGATGAGATTTTGCTCTTATAGTAGGTTACATCTGAGTTATGATTTTTGATGGTGTTTTATGTGGTATTATTTTTTTGGTGTTATTTTCCTTAGAAGTCAGTTGGTGGAAAAAAGGTCTGACTGACATCATCATCAATTTATAGATATCCTATTTGTGACATATTAATCCACAGATATTTTAAGTATTTATCCAGTGTAATCAATGCATGTTTTTTTTCACAACTCATATATGGAATCCAAGTTAATGATGTATAAAAATGCATTACATCCTGGAGACGTAAAAACTAAAGCAGTACTTGAAAGCATCTTCTTTTACTGCCCTACTAAATGTTAGAACAATTGTAAATGATAAGTTATACTGTCTTACTACAATTTAGAACAATATTACATTGACTAAACATGATCCTCTCAGTTCTTTTTTTATTTTCTAGGTTGCCCCCCTTTGCAAATTATTTATTTTCATTTGTACTTCTTTCTCTTATTTAAAGATATATTTTGCTTAGTCTCTTCCTTGACACAAATGAGTTTGGAACTCTGACCAGGTCCCATTTCACTTAACCATCCTAATAAAACTTTTTTTTTCTTTGCTGTTATGTTTCTCCCCTTTCAGCACCTAGATGCTGCTCGGATTTTTTGATTCCTTGGGCTGTTTAATGTGACAGGAAATTTTGAATTTAGTCTTACTTGTTATATTTTTCATAATGTCTAATTTCTTTGCTATAGAATACACCCTCTAAGCTACAGCTCCCTTCTTTTGGGTTCTGTCAGTTACCACCCTGTTTAGCAGTATTTCCAGGTTTAAATGACACTTTTTCTTCCTGCTTTGCAACCCCTACATGATGCAACATTTTAATGTATAGGTCCACTTTTGTCCACTATTTTTTTCACTCTGCTCTTTTAGAGGTATATTCTGACATGTCTCTTCAACTTGTCTAAGTTCTTTCACTACTTGTAGCCATAGCCAGATCTTTGCACACTTAGGGCTTTCAAAGACTATGTATTGGTTTTGTTGGATTCATTCACTGCAGTGAAAGTGTCTGGTGTGTGTGAGTGTTTATACAGGGACAATGTTAGTGAGTAGGTTTGGTGTCTAGATGTGTATGCCTTCTTATTGTGAGTGTACACATATTTGTGTCTATTTGTGGTGGATGAATGGTGTCAATGGTGAGAACTGAATTCATTAAATGTTAGCCATTTAAGTTTCAGTCTTCCTCTCTTTCACAAAGCAGCCAATTTTGTGTAGTGGTATGTTGCTCTGACTGTTTTGCACAGGGACCTTGGCAGTATTTTATTCTAGCAACTTTCCAAGATTATACAAGCAATGTTTAATGTGTCCCTGGTTTTTGGCCTTTTGACCCCCCCCCCCCAATAAATTTGGCTTTTTCCAGATTTCTTGTGCTGCAAAATTGAGATGCAGTTGAGTGTTGAGTAGATTTTAGAAGGAGCTGAAAGCTGCAGGGAAAGAGAAGTTTAGTGCTGCTTATGCTAAGTCAACTTACATTGTTAATAGCACAACAGGTTGTGTACTTGCTTTTGATGCAGAAGGTTGTTGGTTCTACTCCCACAAGGGGTGAATGCTGCTGTACTGAAAAAGTTAAGATACTATGAGGCTGTTATCAGTTTGCCATCCATTTCCTATTGCAATATTACTAGCTTATAATTTTTAATGTAATATAGGCAATTTATTCATCAGGGGTATCATATGCTTTATTTTTCAATGAAACCATGAATTATAAAGGTGTTTGCTAGCAGCAACCTCTTCATTAGTTACAGATTTATTTAATGTGGAATTATTTAATGACTTTTTCACTTCAGAGATTGTGCATATTTACTGATAATGGTGGACTGTATAATTATGCATATTTACTGATAATAGTGGACTGTAGAATTGTGCATATTTACTGATAATGGTGGACTGTAGAAGTTTGAGTAGACTTATGATGGAAATGTTCTGAATTGGGCAGTTTTGTCATTATTGGTGCATGCATTTTGTTTCATTGTTTACTGGAAAATGTTCAAAGCAATAGGAAGGTGTATCAAAGAGCACATGTATGTTTCATATGCAAGGGGCCTATGATTTGAAAACAGCCCAGAATTAATCTTTATCTGCCACTGGCAAAATATATTTTCTTTGAATGTGGGTTTCAATGCTGTCTCAATGAATGTGAGTTTCAAGGGCAGAGAAGTTTTAATGCTAAGTTTGTTTAGCATATGTCTTAGTATTTGTGCTGTAAAATGCAAAATAAAACTTTCAAATGAAGTCCAAATAATCATAGAAGTAAATCAGTATGCACATTAGTGTTTATGGTAAATGGAGTGAAATAGCCAAGTAATGGATCATTGGAATGGCTGCAGGTGGAGGCTCCATTCGACCATGATTTTGTGAAGGGGAAGGGCGGCAAACTTAAAGACAGCCCCAGCTGAACTACACCTCCCAACTGTCCAGATTTTCAAAGACTAAAGATTTTTGCTTCTTATTTTTGGTTTGTTTCTCATAAAATGTGTGTTTTTTCTGGCAAATCATTTAGAATTAAGTCACTAAATAATGACACACTGAGTTTCAGACTTCATAACATTCAGAAAATTGCGTGCTAAAGTAAGACCTGTTCTATCAACTGTCTCACTTTATACGAGCAATTTTTACTACTGTTTATATGTTCCCCCAATATATTTGGCCTTGTCCAGATTTATTGCATTAATGGGTTGAGAGGTACATGCAAATAAATTGCTTTATCGAATTAGGCATAGCCAAACCTCTCAACTGTCCCCGATTTAGGCTCAAAATGTTGCTCTTCCCCCTAATAATCCCTCCGCAAAATAGCAATTTTGGAAGTAAACGTGGAGGATTTACAATTAAGAAATAACTGTAATAATTAGAGTTATAGATTACTTTTATTTCAGAAATGCATGTAGATTCTTTTATTTTGTCAGCGGCTCAAGTTAGCAGTACTAATATTAAATTGCCCCTTCTTTGACAGGTTCCCAGCTGTATTGTGTGGCTATCTTATATTTTTACATCAAATTTTTGGTCCATTTTTGATAAAATTGTTTTTTTTGTGGCAAATTAGTGACACATCATTAAAGACTGAAGTTAGAAAATAATGACAGACATTTGAGTTTCAGATTTCATACCATTCAGAAAAGTCATACTAATGCAAGACCTATTCTATTATCTTTCTAAGTTTATAAGAACAATATTTAAAAATTGTCCTTATTTTTGGGCCTTTGTCCCACTTCTATGTATGGCTTTGTCCAGATTTCTTGCTCTGAGATTGAGAGGTATGACAAATGTGTCAGGGCCATCACAGTCAGCCAGAGACATTTCAAATTGTAACATATTTGTTGCACCCCACTCCACCATGTAGTGACTCTGGATGTGTCAAAGCAAGGCAAGGAGTAGTTATGCAGTGTAAATGTGCAGTGTATTCCCCCCCATCCAAGGTAGACACGAGTACTAGAGTGGCTTTTCATCTGTCCTTGATTTTTGCAGAATGGTCTGGTTTCTGTCATATTTTATGTACTGTTGATTTATGCTTATTACTCAAAGTGCCTGTTGCTCTGTGTTTAAGTAGCAATACTTTAATGACCATCAGGTAAGCTTGGCTGAGATCGTAAGATGCAAGTAAGCTTTAATAAGCATACTGTTAAAGAATTGCCAACATTGAAAGCCTTTCTGTTGTTGCCATGTAGAGAATACTTAGCTAGATAATGTATAAGCCTTGGGTATTGAAATGCATATGACAGTATTTGTAATAAAGGACATGATTACATTATTTTAAGAAGCTCATTACACTTGGAGACTTCCAGTCATGTCTGCAGGCTTTACTTGTAAACTAAACAGAATGCCAATTGTGTGGTCCATAACCTGTACAGTAATCCTTTTAAGCAATGTATCTTGAGCTTATTTCTTGTTTGCTTTCCATTTTTTACTTTGATCATGTTTTCCCCATGAAACAAGTAGATAGTTGTCAGGCAGCAGGTCTCTTTTTGGGTAAGAAACATTGTTACAAGTGGGGGCATCAGAGATTTCTACTTTCAGCATATTACTTGGTACTTTAATAAAGCTGAATATAAATTATAATTAGAACTGCAGTGCAAGAAGTGGTTTGAGTTGAGTACTGCTTGTTTTTCTTATACTTGATTTTGACTGGCATTCCATTAATGTATTTTAAAAGTAATTTATTTTTTCATGCCTCACAACCTTTTTGTTACCATCTAGATATTATGTAAGCTGTCATGCAGCCAATGCATTGAAATATTTTTATTCTTCTACATTTCATTTTGTCTTGATTGGACTCTCATAATGACAGTTTGGCACCCAGGGCAGTGTATTTAGTTCGTTTTTGTGGTTTTGAGCATGGCCCCTCCCCTTTCTAGTTGGCCACACCCCTTCCCATTGACCCTACCCATTCAGCTGTCTCCTGCAGCCCCCCTTGATTTGAAGTCACCCGCCGCCACTGAGCTAAATGGAAGCACACAGCTTATGACAAAGTTTTGTGTTTTTTTTTTACCTAGGGCTACATTACTTGGGTGCTTAGCTATGTGTAATCAAGCTAATCTTCTACTGAGCAAGCTGAACAGTCAAATGTACAGAATACAGTTGGCATGATTTTTTGAAATCTGCTGGCATACTGGAAATTTGTGAAGTAGGAGCCCCTATATGGTGTGTTTAGATAATACCTAGGTCTCTTCTCAAGACTTTTCCTGGAACAGTGTTGAGGTTTGAATCCAGAAATATACCAAAATGTGTTTCACTGTTTGGTATGACTCCTGTGGGTGCAACTGTTGCTACACCTTTTCCTAACACACCATCATCCTGCTGCTACTTTAAATGCTTGTTCCCTATTCTGAAGCCTGTCTTGTACAGATCTTGCATGAATAATTAGTATGATAAAGCAAAAAGTAACACAACACAAATATGTGCAGAAATAAACCAGGGGATCATCACTTATTATGTCTATATGTTTATACCTGTCACCAATGAGATACCTCTTCCCACTCATTCTGAATCATCAAACAAACCTCATTGATTCCAAAATGTTAAATAAGCCATGTTTTCACCAGCAATACTACGCTTGGTCCCTCATTAGACTCATAATACACCTCTAGCATACATATAAGGATTGAAGAACTGCAAATGCCATGACAAATGTGTAAATCATGATACCTGAAACATAAGATTTTATTTATTTATTTATTTATTTCCAGTTTGATAACCGGGGAAGTCCACTGGGCCCGAAAGCCCGTTTTCAGTGGAGGCCCGGGGAGAAAAGCTCCATGATAATACATTACACACAAAAACACAGCAGAACAGATCTAAACTAATACACACAAAAACACACTCTGTTCTAATAGCATAATACTTTAACAATTTCCAAACAAGAATGAGGTGCATTGGGCACTATACATAAGAAAAAGATATATTAGTGCAACTGTGAATGTTAGTAAAGTAGGAAAGGAAAGGAAATTATAGATAGAGTTTGAATGCAAGAGCAGGGATGCATGGGAGAAATGAAGAAGAAGCAAAGAAATTAAAGGAGAGGTGTCAGAAGAGGATAGAAAAAGAACAGATAACTAATGTTCAAATTGTGGTTGAGTCCAGGAGACCACCTTGAGAAAAAAGTCAAAAGATTTAAGGTGAGAGTAAGCATAGCACTTGAAGGAAAATAAAGGGTTTATTCAGGGAGGAAGGAGGAGATAATGAAGAAGAGAGGGGAGCTAGGGGGAGTGTCAGAAGAAGGAGAACCAGGGGGGTGGGATGGAACTAGGATAAATTGAGATCTAGGTAGGAAGTATACAATTACCTTTCCAATTTTGGAAAAGGTGAGAATGAAGAAGAGATTTAAAGTGTTCATAGTTTGTAGTGGCTCTTAGAAGGGAAGGAAGTGAGTTCCATTTTTTTGCTGTAGTATAGGAAAGTAGGAGTTGGCCAGGGGGTCGTTTGGGTTTGTAAACTGAAATAAGATTTTGGTGGCTAGATACATCTGTGTGCCATCTGATTCAGACATGGTTGTATGTGTATGAAGAAAGCTTTTTTGTTCGTTTTTTACACCCATTAGTATTCAGTTGAATTATATGTTAGGTATCTGGATCACATTTTTATTATTTCTTAGTTCTATTAAATTGAAACAATTTATTGATTAAATAGTGAACTAGAATAAACTAATTAGATGTGAGACTTTGGCGTCTTCATATCTCTTTAAATAAAATTACTTAATTATGACACTTATGATGTTTAAACATATAATCTGCAATAGACAGAATAAATGATTAATTGTAAATTATATTATTTATGAGTTTTCAGCTCATATTTTCATTTCATTTCATTGTTATCTCATAACAGTTTTTTAGTATATATATTTACATATCCTCTTCATATATATTATATTTATGTAGTGTTAGGTCAATATCAGTTATATACCTGTATACATCCTTGGCCTATATTTTATACACATAAATATTTTCATGATTCATGTCCATTTTAGGACTTTGGATGCAATAAGCGCAATTATATATTGCGGTTTACAGTGTCTTCCATACTCTATTTTGGTCTTAGTCTGATTAGTTTTCCATCTCTTGTTTTGCCCATTAGGTTGGATATATGCAAGCTTGTTATTTTTAATACACTATAGAGGCAACACTAATAGGGTCCTCACTGCTTAGTCTTTACGTCAATCAGGCAGCTTTCATCCCTATTGATCCCGCTGCTTTTTTCCATAGGCTTTTACATGAATTTTTTGTATTTAGAGTTATTTTTGATTTTTCACATTTTGTATTATCAAAGTGACACATTTTTATAAAACTCCATGCATATAGGCGCATAATTTTTATGTTCTACTTTGCCTTTCAGAATAGTATCAACATAATGATGTTTTAAGCAAAGTACTCAAATCAATGTTTTCGCAAGATATTATCGCAACTTCTAAGGTGCATATACTTAGAAAAAGCAATTGTTGTCAGGAATCATTTGCTTTTGTTAGTTGGGCTTTGTTTTTATAAAGGGAGTTCAGGATAGTGACTTTATCTAAATGCTTTTATGTAAGTATATCTTTAGATAAGCGTTCTATTAAACGTTGGGATGTGTTGATTGGTCTTTCAGAATAGATTGACACACACCCTTAAACCATCGTCACTAGAGAATTTTTTAACAAGCTGTCAGTTAGTTTCTTTAGAATTTCTGCTAGATCAGCAGCATTAGTTTCCCTAAATGTTTACTTAAGCTTTTGAGCAATACACCATTAGTTAATAGAGATGCTCATAGTTATTTACTATTTATTTTTGATCATATCTATATTCTTTGGATATATCAGCGATCCGGTTTTCAAACAGGTCTATGGGTTGCAGGATGATTTAAGTAAGCTTTGTGTTATTTTCTCATGCATTAGGTTTTAAACATGTTAGGGTAACCTAGTATAGGTAGGATGTTTCCTGCACTGCATCTATGGTTTGCTTTTTATGTTTTTCACGTTCTGAGATCTACCTTAGATGAGGATCTTTTAGTTATTATATTTATGTGTCATGATGAATCGGAACATGATTTAATTTTAATTTTAATTTTAATTTTATTTGCATATCATGCCTTAGTTGTTTTTAAAGAGATTTCTATGACAATTTTTAGTATAACACAAACTCTTTCATATTAATTGAGTAACTCAGGGATATGGCTTAGTAAAGCATTTGATTTCATCGGCATTAGCAGCCATGTGTAACTGTCATATATACACTGTTCCTTTAATAAATGATAAGTGACTACAATTAATGAAATAGGCAGTGATTATAATTGTCTAATTTTTTGGCTTGCGCGCCAAAATGTCTTGTATATAAGAACCCTGTTTTCACTGTTTAAATACACCTGAAGAAGCGTAGTTTAACTACGTGAAAGCGCTTGTGTTTTTTACATCAATAAAGAAGATTTTACGTTCGTTGAATTTATCTCTTGTGGTGACTCCTGTTTGGATCTTTTACTACTAATTTATTGATTATATTAAATGTGAACTGATTTCTTGAGTTTTACCCATCAGGCTAATTTTGAAAGTCTTATTTTTTTGGGCACAACGATTTCTCAAAATCATGTGAGTAATAGCTTTGTATCTAATGTGTATAGGAAAGAACCATATTCCAGTAGCTTTCTGCACTACAACAGTCAACACCATCCCTGGCAGAAATAAAAAATGATCAAGGAGCAGATGATTAGGATTAGCTGGCTGTTATCTGATGATGAGACTTTCAACAATGAATTGCAAACTTTTTGTGATATGTTTTTACCCTGAAAAGTATTGGTTGAAATGAAGGGTGTTATTAGTAAGAAAAGGGCAACTAAATACAGACTTCTATTAAGAGGGTGTTATTTAGTAGTACTTTCCAAGGAGCTTGACAACATTACTAATAACAATTACCCAAGATGCATGGTGTTGGAATACAGTTCCGAGACTAAGGAGTTGAAGGATCTCATGTGTAGGGACTGGATACATTTTTTGGGTGCCTTTAATCTAACTGATAAGTTAGCCAGCATTCCTAAAATTGTTTAAAAGAGGGGCACAAATTTAAAATCTAGATTTCAGCAGTATGGTAACTTGGAAAACAACCACATTAAGGAATCAATGAATTTACCTTTTTGTATTAGAACAAGTGCAAATATCTATTTATTGTGGTGACTGGGAAAACATGCTTTTGCACAGAGAAATGTGTTGGCAACTGAAGCGTAATGCTTCAACCTTTCCAGGACTTAATGACAGTGTTGCTGTTATTAGTGAATTAAGGAGAGCTTCTGTTGTTTAAGCTTTAGTTAGACTTCTTTAAGGTATTAATTGAAGTCTGTCTTTCATTGGTTGATGCTGGTGGGGGTTGGGGAGTTTCACTCTCTATTTTAACTTGCTTCTTTGTTTGGTTCTCCACAGTTCTGAAGAAGTCTGGATAAGACCAAAGCACTGTTTACATTAAAGAGTACTTTGGTTCTGGCTGTCTAACTGGTGATTTTTTGTTTTTTATTGGATTGTTATCCCCTAGTCCTGGTTTTGGTCTGAGTTTTAATTTGGAGATTACCCAAAAGTTATTTCTGCCTAGGTAGATATGACTGTAATACCAAACAAGTTGTTTACATAGCAGTTTATATGCCATGTCCAGCATTTTACATGGGCAAGACAGAGGGTCCTGTAAAATAAAGGATCTACCATCATGTTTATTCAATTAACAATAACAATGTTAGTAATGTAGTTTGTAAACACTCTAAGCAGCATATAAATTTTAAGAAATTATTTTTTTTTTGGAAAATGTGGTCCCTAACCCCGAGGGGGGGGGTTCATGAGAGTTGAAATAAGAACAAAAGGAATTGCATTGGCAGATACTACTTAATGCCATAGTATTTCCAGGTATTAGTGAAAAGGTATCTATTAGTAGCATTCTGGGTCTTAAGATAGCTATAAATTGTGATATTGGTGTTTTAAAATAATTACTGGTTATGTTAACCAAATTAAAATGGTAAGGACCAAAAATGGTATGGAACCAGCAAAGAACCAACTTAATTTATTTGAAAAACATTAAATATACTAAGTGCTTTCATTCCACAAACTTCTCTTGAACTTCCTCAAAGTATACATTCAATTAATTAACAGCTATGCACACATTTATACTTTAATCAAAGACAATAACCAATTAATGAATATTGATTATACTTCATAAACACAAATAAAAATGTATAGCCTAGTAAAATAATTACAAATTTTTAATATTACATACCAATATTTAAATATACATTTAATATGAATTTAACATTAGAAACAGAAGCCAGTTTATGATTCACCTGGCTTCATTTTTAACATACTCTTTACAGACAGACTGACATTTAAACCAGGTTTGTTATTGGCATCTAACTAATTTGCCAACATAATTCCTTGTATTCAATCAAGTTTTCAATATCCCCACCTCTCATAGGTTCATAGGACAATACTAGGCTATTGGCCCTGAAGTCCTTATAAGCCTGGCAAAGAATTTCACCCATGTTCCCACAAAGTCAGCACCTGTTTTTCCTCTCCGGTAGGGACATAGATGGGATCCCAGGGGTATATTTTCTGTTTCCCATCCAGTCATCCAAGTTCATCTTAAAGAAGGCTAGTGAGGCATACATGGAGAGAAAGTCTATTCCAAAGATGGGAGAGACACTGGGACACAAATCTATCTGGCCAACGAGTTCTATTAATGTCACAGACCAGGTGGAGACCTTGCGTGTGCGTTGCGCGAGTGGAGTTTGACTTACGATTATGCAGCAACTCCATCAAGGCTGAGTCTGAAACAGCCTTATATGCCAGACACTGGTCACCTCTGTGCAGTCTGTATGAGACTAAGAGGGACAGGGTTTTTAGCCTATCTGTATAGAATAGGTGTTTGAGAACCTAGATTTTCCTGGCCAGGAACCTCTGTGTTCTCTCCAACTGTTGCATGTGCTTGGCAAGGCACATGATGAAGGGAGCATTGTACTCGATAATGGGTCTGATAAGGGAGGAGTACAGGGATGTTATGACCTCCTTGTTCCTGGATGAAATACCCTTATGAGGTGGGCCATGTAGAAAGTCTTGTGTACAACGGAGGCAAAATGGTGGTCAAAAGTCAGGTTGCTATCAACCTGGGTCCCCAAGTCCCTCACGACTGATTGAGTGCTTAGTACATTGTTATTAATGTGATAATTAGTGGGGACACCATTTTCCCCAAAGGAGATAATGATGCATTTATTGGCATTCAATTTGAGGTCATGCTTCTGGTACCAGTCATTAGTTTGGTTAAGACCCTTTTGGAGGATGTTCACATCACTAGGGGAATTTATGACAGTGCCCAGCTTGCAGTCATCTGCAAACTTGATCAGCCACAGACCACTGGTTTTGGCTTGCACCTCAGAAAAGTAAACCTCAAACAGTAGAGGCCCCAAAACCGATCCTTGGGATACACCGCTTGTTACAGGTCTACTACTACAGATACACCGCTTGTTACAGGTCTACTACTACAGCTGACCTTCCCTATTTTGACTGAGTAGGTTCTATCAGTGAGCCAGTTAGCTACCCATCTGGTAAAATATAGGTTGTTGCCTAGTTGGAAGAGTTTATCTATTATGCCTGAGTGGGGAATAGTGTGGAAGGCTTTGGCTAGGTCAAGGTAGGTGGTGTGCACTGTCTTGCCCTCATCCATTGCTTTGGTGACTATTTCGAAGAAGGTAACCAAGTTTAACAGGCATGATCTCCCTTTGACAAAACCAAACAGTGTGGGATCAAGCATTTGGAGGTTGCCAATTTCCTTGTTTATAAGGTCCATGATAATGCGTTCCATGGCCTTGCAGATCAGGCTAATTAGGTTGATGGGCCTATAATTGCCTGGGTTAGTGGACGCTCCACCTTTGTGCAGAGGGATGACAGTGGCTGACCTCCATTCTGCTGGGATGTAGCAGGTGCGCATGCTTTGGTTGAATGGGGTGCCTAGCGGTGCTGAGATCTCTTGCCTGAATTCATGTAGGACACAGCCAGGAATGCTGTCGGGTCCCTTGGGGGCTGTATTTTTTGCCTTTGAGAGGGCATTAATAACCTGCTCCCTGGTGATGAGGGGAGTGGGGAAAGTGCTGGGGATGTCCTGGTTTAAAGATTGGGGGACAGGAGGGTGAAGTTTTCACTGAACTTGTCTGCCAGGAAGTTGGCTATATCTATGGCGTTTGTGTATGTGGTATTCTTGACCACCAATTCAGAGCAGATTTTGGAGTTACCTTTGAGATTGTGGACATATGCAAATAAGGCCTTGTGATTGTCCTTAGTGGATGTGGCCAATTTGGACTCGAAGTTAGCCTTAGGGGATTTCACCAGTGACCTTATTTGCTTGTTCAGACAAAGGAGAGATTGCTTCCAACTTGGCACCTGCTCCTTCTTGGTCCTGGATAGCAATTTTTTCCTTTTATTATAGAATCTGTTTATTGCTGCTGTCCAGCAGACAGGTTTACTCTTCATTGAGGAAGATGATTTGGTTCTGTCAGTTACTCCTGAGTCCATGCAGCTATATAGGTGCTCATATAGTTTTTTGGTGTAAGCTTGGATATTATTGCTTGATTCAGCTGAATGGATGGTGGCTGTGAAGCTGCTTATACCTGCTCTCAGGAGGCTGTAGCCAGCTTTGGAAAAGTTTTTTTGTTCGACCCTGGCAGGGGGGAGGGGTCAGGGGAGATGGTGACTTCAAAAGTGATTGCTTTATGGTCAGATCTTACCAAGGAAGATGACACTGTAGGGGTGCTACAATGGCTACTCATGTTGGTTAGTACCAGATTCAGGATATTTTCACCTCTTGTGAGGGTATCAACCAGCTGATCCAATGCATTGGCATTGACGAAGTTGAGGAATTTCAGGGCATTCATGTTTGAGCTAGAATAGGTCTTCCATTCTGTGGTTGGGTAGTTAAAGTAGCCCAGGATCAGGGTAGAGGGTGGAATCTTGATGGATTAAAGTAAGTCCAGATAGGTGGAGTGGACCTCCTGAGTCATGGTTGGGGGACTGTAACTAGCTATGATTTGAATAGGTGTTTTGTCAGTAGTTAACTGCACATGGAGAGTCTTCTGTGTTGTCATACTGTTTGATCAACTTGGAGGTGTGTATGTCTTTGATAAATATTGAAACTCCACCTCTTTTAGCTTTGTAGCCCTCTTTTTGGGGTCTGAAAGTATGGTAGCACAAGTAACCTGGTAAACCAGGTTTCAGTGACTGCACAAATGTCAGCATCTTCCAGGGGGAGGAATGCTTGCAATGAGTGCAGTTTCATGTTAAGACTCCTAGCATTTAGCAGCATGACCTTTAAATTTCATTTAGAAGAATTTTTCACATTGTTAATTTTGCCCTCATGACTTGGCCTAAAAAAAGGAACTATGGGGGAGGCAAGAGCCTTTGCCAGAAGCCTGAAGCCCAGGGGGAGACAGATGAAAGCTATCTCTAATCATGAACCACTTTATCTATAACAAAAAATAAAACTTTTTGAAACCGAAACATTCAGCAGAATATCTATATAAAGCATTTGTGTTTCTCTTTTCCTTCAGGTCATATAAATGCTTGTATATTCTGTCTCACGGCATTTTTTTTTTGTTTTACCTTCACAGAAGGCTAAGGATGACACACATGTCTCTAAATGTCACTAAATACACAACACCTACTGTGTTACAATGAACCAAACCTGGACTAGCAATAGTCTTGTTAAAATTAATCACACATATAGGGACCATCATTAATGTATCTACACACTTTACAACATCCGGACTTTGGCATTTTTAACCTATAACTCTCCCTTTTTCACTTGTCCCATTTTCCATCATAGAAAGATGTGTAAAATGTGAAAAAACTGAATGGTTTTGCCAGAATATGCAGGAGTTTTACTGAAATAGACAAAGCCCAAGACAGGCAGGATAAATGACACCTAAGGAGATATAAAGAACATTAAAGAAGGTCATGTATACAGAGCATCAGGAAAAAATCAGTATCAGGTATAAATGGGTCTATATGACAGTATCGAATGGACTAAATAGCAAATGCTATTTAGTCGATCAGATACTGTCGAAATGGCAAAACAGCGATGTCACGGAACATCAAATTTTTCCAGGGAAAAAATTCGGTGGGCCTTCTTCGGGACTATGATAATATCTCAGAGTTGGTATATTTAAGTAGGGGTGGTGTGGGGGGCACAACCCCCCCCCCCACATGGGGGGGGGATGAAGCTCCCCACTTAAATTTGTGTTTAAGTTTATTTATTTATTTTTTTTACGGAGCAGCAAATTTTTTTCCCTGGGAAAAAATTTGCTGTTCCGTTTGTTCGATATTTTGTTGCTTCGATATTATCGGTACAATGAAATAGCGTTTGCTATTTACATTGTGCAATAATATGATATAGATGCATAAATGGGTCTATATGACAGTATCGAATGGACTAAATAGTGAATGCTATTTAGTCTATCAGATACTATCGAAATGGCAAAATAGCGAAGTCACGGAACATCGAATTTTTTCCCAGAGAAAAAATTTGGTGGCCCGCCTTTGGGACTTTGCCATTTCCTCCACTATGGTGCGATCTCGGAGTTGGTATATTTAAGTAGGGTGGGTGTGGGGGGCAAAGCCCCCCCACACTTAAATTTGTGTTTAAGTTTGTTTTTTTTTTTTTTGCGGAGCAGCAAATTTTTTCCCAGGGAAAAAATTTGCTGTTCCATTTGTTTGATATTTTGTTTTTTCAATATTATCGGTACGATGAAATAGCTTTCGCTATTTACATCGTACAATAATATGATATAGATGCGGTATAAACATAAACATGCAAAGAATACATTTATGCATTTATTCATTTTTATTATGCCAGTCTTATCCTATTCAGGGTCACATGACCTAGGATTCTAAAACATCCTCACTGCTCATATAAATTGCAGACACTGGTAGGTCAAAATGCATGGTAGTGAGAAGATGCAATTTAATGACAACTATGACCACCGTGAAAAACACCTCATGATCATCTCATTAGCATATATCTGAATTGCACTTTTATAATAATAATGCTGTCAGATCTGTTGGCTGTAGTGGTTTTCCTGGTAATCCATGCAATGCATTGGCAAAAGCACCCTATACACTCAAACACACACACACACACACACACACACACACACACACACACACACACACACATATCCAGACTCTTGACTACCTGATCTATCATGTGTAACCAGCCAGGCAGTCACACACACACACACACACACACACACACACACACACACACACACACACATATGCACACACACACACACACACACACACATGCACACACATGCACACACACACACACACACACACACACACACACACACACACACACACACATGTGCACACATGCACACACACACACACACACACACACACACACACACACACACACACACACACACACACACACACATTAGAGACATAGGTGCCAAACTACGTATGAATTTCTTATTCCCACTCCAGTTGTCCAAGTTGCACTTGAATTGGGTTAGGGAGGTACTCTGCTTCACATGGATGAGAAGCCTGTTCCAGAGAAGGGGTAGTTTCTGAAATACATACCTGTATCTCCAGAAGGTCCTATTTATATCACAGGCAAGTTTTAAGACTTTAGAATGGGTAATTCTGGTGTTGTTTGTTTTGAGGAAAAGCAGGAGGCCCATTCCAGTGTGGTCAGATGATGATTTTTACACCATGCATAGATCTCCCGTCAACAGTCTGTAGGAAACAGAATACATGGATAGGGCTTTGAGGCATACTGCATAGGACATACTGTTTACACTGTATTCTTTTACTGAACAGCCTCTGTGGACATTCTAATTGTTGGATTTGCCTGGTTCAGTACATACCAAAAGGTGCATTGTATTCAATGATAGGTCTGATGAATCCCGAATACAGTTGAATAATGACGTCCTTGGACCTAGATGCCATACCTTTATTCATAAGTTGTACAACATTTTTCTCACTACAACAGACACAGGATGGTCAAAATCTAGATTACTATATACATGTGTCCCCAAGTCCCTGACTACTGGGTCAACTCTTAGGGGTGTGTTATCAGTATGATAATTAGCCTGGGTGGCTGACTTCTCAAAGGATACTATTATGCATTTCTTGACATTTACTTTAGTCTATGGCTCTGAGACCAGTTATTTCTCTATGTCAGCCCTTCTTGAAGAACATTAGTGTCGGTGGGGGATTCTAAGACTGCTCCTAATTTGCAATGGTCTGTAAATTTGGTCAGCCAGAGGGCCATGATGATGGCCTTGACATCAGAGAAGTAGATGCCAAAACGGACTGATCCCAGGACTGATCCCTGAGGAACTCTGCTAGTGCCTGGCCTCTTTGCAGAGGTGGACTCCCAAATTCTAACTTCCCAGGTCCTGTCTGTGAGCCAGCTGGCTATCTACCAATTGACATAAGGGCTTATACCTAACCTCTTGAATTTGTCAACAATGCCCACTGGGGATTGTGTCAAATGGCTTGGCCAGGTCATGGTAGGCAGTGTAAACTGTTTTCCTCTCATCCATTGCTTTCATGACATTCTCAAAGAGGTCCACCAGGTTGAATAAGCATGATCTGCCCTTTATGAAACCAAACTGGGTTGGCACTAGTGTTTGTTGGTTTCCTATGTCATTGTTGATCATTTCCATGATAATTATTTCCATGACCTTGCAAATGAGATTAGTGAGACTTGTAAGTCTGTAGTTTCCAGAGTCTGCAGATGGCCCACCTGTGTGCAGAGGGTTGATGGTTACCATTCTCCATTTATGAGGCATGAAGCCAGTTTGGATGCTATGGTTAAACAGTGATTCCAAAGGGTCTGATAGTTTGTTTCATGATCAAAGTTTTTTCTGTGATACAAGATTGTGGGATGCTTTTAAATGCCTTAGCAAGGTCTAGATATGTGGCATGTACTGTTCTACTCTCATTCATTGTTTCAGTAATTTTTTCAAAGAAGTTAGCTTAAGAAGGCAAGACCTGCTCTTGATGAATCCAAACTGAGATGGACTGAGGGTATGTAATTTATCTATATCCCTATACATTAATTCCATAATGATCATGTCTAGAACATTATAGATGAGACTGGTCATGCTTATGTTTCTGTGATTACCTGGATCTGTTTAAGCCCCGCATTTGTGCAAGTGAATGACTTTTGCTGTCCTCCAGTCAACCAGTATGAAGCCTGTTTTGAGACTGATATCAAATAGCTTCTGTAGGAAATCAGATAAGCCATGTTACAGGCTGGCCATTGGGCAGCCTGGTATGTTATTTGGCCTCATAGACATGATGTTCTTGACTTTAGATAGCACATTAAGAACTTGTCACTCGGGATAAGCCTTTCTGAATTTGGATCCTAGAAATGGAACCAGATTCTTGCCTAAAGTTCAGTTGGTATAAGGCAGACAACCAATCCTGAGCTGGAGACTAGTCCGTCTCAAGATACAGTCACACAGTACACACATACATATTGACAAATCAGGAAATTACCAAATCACATACTGATATTTCTCTGCAAAGTGGTAGGAAGCTACAGAACCTAGAGAAAAACACATTGATACAGGAAAGCCATGCAGACTTCACAGAGAGTGCACACAATTCGCGAACCAAACAGAACAAAACATTGTGCTACAGGAAATGACAGTAAGCAATAACAGAATACCTAACAACACTAAAGAAACACAGATACTGAACTGAAACTGTACATAGACTTGGATGCCTCAGTCAATAAACACAACAAATAACATTTATTTTTAAAAAATTAAAACAATGGCTTACAGTACAGATAACTAGTACAGTTAACTCTCAGTTAACCGGAACTCAAGCAACCAGAAATCTCAAGCAACCGGCAAAAAAATATTGAAGAAATTCAGTACAATCTTCATGTGTTGCACTTTATGTTTTTCTCCGGCAGAAATATACACTACATTTTTAGAGTTTTAGAGTTTTAAAAAGGAAGATAGGAATAAATTCCCTCTCTCCCCAACCTGAGAACAAGTCAACCAAACAAATAGTACAGGGTACGGTATTAGTCAGGCCTATTTTTAATAACTGCAAGCAACCAGAAACTACAGTTATCCAGCATCTACCAATCTCCATGGGTACCGGTTAACTAACAGTTTACTGTACTTAGAAATATGATTCCATTTCTAAGGTACCACAGTCTAAGACTGGTTGTTTTGAGGCAGCTGAAAAGCTAAATGAGAAAAGTGGTTAAAGAAATGTTCCATGTATTAGAAGGAACAACATTTTGTGTGTCAAGCTATCTAGCAGCAAAATCACTTGAACTAATTAAGATATTTAACTCTGTTATGGTGACAACAGATAGAGGAGGAATAAAGGATAGAGCAATAAAAATGAGGTAAACATGGCAAATGAATGTGTAGTATTAAAATCCCCTATTCTTTAAGAAAAAAAAACAGAATTAGTTAGTTTTCAGACTAATACAGGTACCAGGCACATTGGATGGAAATGAATAGTTGTAATGGCAGCAAATGGGGGAATCAGAAAAAGCTGAGATTTGAGATAGAAGGGGAAAATAGTGAAACAGCTTAACAACTTTAAGTATCCGGTAAGGTTGGTTGAGGAGAAGGGAAGTCTGAATGAAGATGTCAAAGCTAGAACCAGAGGGGCTGCAGCCAACTGGCACAGAGTGTCAGGTGTAGTGTATGACAAAGAATGCCAGAGAAGCTGAAAAGTAAGATGTACAAGACAGTGGTGTGACCAGTACTACTGCATGGTACACAAACCTGGGCAGTAAAGGCAGAACAGTTGAGGAGGCTAAAGGTGATGGAAATTAAGTGCCTGAGAAGGGTGATAGGATGCACACTGTGGGCCACATAAAGAAATGAGGACATCACAGCAGAATCCAAAAAATCTTTAATTGCAGAGAAAGTCAAAGAGAACAGATTACAAGGGTTTATGCACATAATCAGAAAAACAGAAAACAATCTGGTGAAGAAGATTTGGGGCAGACAGGAAAAGGCAAGAGGAAACAAGGGTGTCCAGCAAAGAGATGGATGGATTTTGTGAGAGAAGACCTGCAACAGTCAAAGAAGGTAGGCAAGTGGCATGGAATCATGAGAGTTGACAGCAACTGATACAAACTCCAATCCCATGTAGAAAATGGGAAAAGGAGGTTGATTATGATGATAACAGATGGCAGGCATATGTACTCACATTCACCCAGCCCTTCTCCTTGCATTAACAGAATTAAAGAGAATGTGACAGTTCTAAATGGGGACTCACCTGTTAGTGTGCAGTCACTGTGAGGTACTGCAGTATAATTCTACCCCAGCAAAGGGCACTGTGGACCCACATGAAATGTAGTCAGCGTATTATATTCAACATCAACACTACTACCTCTACCAGACATGTAATATGCAGAAAGTAGCAGACACATGTTTTCATAAGATGATCTTGAGAAATACCTGCCAGTAATGACAATAGTCCCAAATATAAAACAGGTTAAAAGTGAAATATATAACCCTCTAAAAATGCTGTTCACTTTTTATACCATTTGGAATATTGTTTCCTAGATTCCCATTTCCATGTATGGTGTTCATTAGGGCTATATCCCTTCAGGTTATCAAAATGGTGCATTGTGCTCCTCCATTCTGATGATGTCTGTGGCTGTGGACAACTCCTTAGCCATGTTGTAGCCAGGCATCAACTTTTTGCATGCACAATGACAGAGACCCACTAGACACTCTCTGCAATGGCTGTAAAAGATATAAAGCATGATCTTACTCTCCTTTATATTCTGTGTAGACCCTAGTGGAAGCTGGCATTTTCTTGAATGTCCCTGGAAAGTGGAGTCACTTGCTAGAGAAACACAACAGTAGCCTGCTTTCAAAGTGATTTCTGCAACTACAAAGTAATGTGATGTACACACTCACACCGGTCTCCAACATGAACTTGTTTCCCTGAGCTGTCAGGGGTAGCATAGGTAGCTGGTTTTCATGGAATCCCAGACATGTGGCATCTAAGTAAAGCAATTCATTCACATGCATGCAGCCTGACCTTATTTGTGCATTAGTAACAATATCTGAATCTGCAGGCAGTCTGTAGAGGCATACAGTTCTCAGAAAGTGTGTGCTGAGCTTCTTTTCTCTACCTTCCTAAGAATGTGCACTTTGCAGTGATATTCACATTGCAAAAGCATAGCAACAGAAATATATCTATCTGCATGCATGTTTGTATACCTTGCCTCTTTATCTGTCAGTCATTAATCCCCTACCAGCCAGCTGCCCAAATGGCCCTATCATTAAAAGTGAACATCAGCCAGAAGAGGCCATCATTTTGACAGCCATTACGGGTGGTTTGAGATGTTTTACATTAATCTTTACTCCTTGCATTCACCCAGTGAAGGTTTGTGGAGTTGTCATGCAATAGGCTAACTGTGGAGACCATCCCCTCACTTCTGCAAGCTGTGTCCTCTCCACAAAACCCTGCCTCTACCCCAAAGCACTTAATGATGGTTTTCCCTTGCTCCCCCAGGAAAATCATACCACCTTGTGTGCCACTGAATGTGTGCATCCCTCCCCATCCTCCAAGAGAGGTCAGAGGGCATTCCAGAAACTACAAGTGCAGGTGGCAGCCAGGGCTCCATACATCTGCATGTGTGTCTTGACTGTAGATTATACTAGCAACAAGGTAGCTCACAATATCCTGATATCTTATTCCTGCATGATCCCATAACTGCTATGTTGATTATAGGTTCATGTGATCTTAATATGCAGGTCACCAGAGTGCCATAGCCATGCAACCCACAGAGTTTAGTGGGCAAATGTGTCACTATATTAAAGGAGAGAAATACTGCTTACCGCAGCAGTATATCTGGGGATATTTATCCAATCATCACTCCAGAACTAGAGGGAGGTCAATGGGTTGTATTGTTTGATATGCAATGGGACCTTGTTCCATGAGTAGGAGGTTCTTATGGTAAGGTCATATTTATGCAGCAATAAAGGCTGATGTCATTTCACAGGATCATAGGAAATACAAAGCAACTGAGTTTTGAAAAAATGTATGCCTTTCCAGTACCCTGGCTTAGACAGTACCTCTTTTTTCAAGGAGGGCTAGGCCAGTCAAGCCAAAGATGAATTTGTGAATGCCCATCCAATCATCAATTTCCTATTTGTAGGAACAATAATGCATCACACTGCTTAGTTTGCAGTGGGAGTCTATTCCAGATGTGGGAAAAGTGCTGCATTATGAACCTCTATCGTCACTGTATTTTATTTATTTGTTGAAGATTTAGATCCCTGATCATGGTGTTTATCAGACTATTTTGTTTGTGGTAATACAAGAGATCCAGACCACTAGGTCCATAATACCATGTAAGGCAATGCATAGATCTCCCTTAAGGAGTCTATAGGATGCTAAATAAAGGGACAGTTCTTCTAGTCTTTTTCTGCTATCTTAGGGCTTTTAAGCCAGTGATCTTTTCAGTTAGGAGCCTCTGGAATCTTTCTATTTGTTTGATATGTCTAGTGAAGTACATCCCATAGAGTGCATTGTATTCAGTAACTAGCTTAATGAACATTAAATATAAGGAGGCAATAACCTATTTAGATCTGGATTACATTTGTCTGGCAATTATCTGTGCTAAGTGCTGTCATTACATGATGGTCAAAATAGAGGAAATTATTAACCAAAGTTCTAAGGTATTTAATAACTTTCCCATTTTGCAGTTGAGTGTTGCCTATCTTATATGCTGGGGAAATGGATTGCTTACAAATGTGACACTATTGCACTTCTTAGCATTTAATTTGAGCCCATTTTTATTACAATAGGCATGTGTCTGACAGAGCAGAGGGCTAAGGCTGTACTTTGTATTTCCTGTAGCATAGGGTTTAATTCCCTTACCCCTCATTTGTATACTTTGTGACCTTGAGCAAGTCATTTGACCCGAAATTGCCAGGTCACCCCTGTAAAAGGATTATGTGCCCCATGGGCCTACTTAGTAAACAAATGGATAATACAAGAGTAGGTCCTTGCTGAATAGCCTGGGCATCAAAGGGAGACTTGTCACTGATTCCCAGTTTACAGTCATCGCAAACTTAGTTACCTCGAGGCCCTAGTTCATCGTCTGGAGATCAGAAAAGTAAATGCCTAACAAACGAGGTACCAGTACGGATCCCTGTGAGACACCACAGATTACCTTCATAGTCTATGATGAGGCAACTACTACCCTCACCATGTGGGTTCTGTCTTTTAGCAGATTTGCTATCCATCCTACCACACACAGATTTATTTGTAATGCATTAAGGTTGTTAACTATGCTAGCAAGGTGGACTGTGTCAACTGCTTTGACCAGGGCAACGTTCATTATATGGACAGCATGACTGCTCTCAACAGTATTTATTACCCTTTCAAAGAAGTTAATCAGATTAATTACGCAGGATCTACCCTTGACAATGCAAACAGAGAAAGTATTTTCAGTAATGGAGGGCATCTTCAGCACATGTTCCTTAGTGATGATGAGGGGCTCTGAAAGATTCAGGCAAAGTTGGCTTTGGATAGTTATGTCTGGGTAAAAGTTTCAATTTGTTTGTTAGTATGTTGACAATGTCTATAGCATCAGAGTAGGTGGTCCCATTACCTTCTGAGCAATGCTGGGGGTAATTTTTTAGTTTCCTAATGTAGCTAAAGAAGAATTTGTAATTGTCCTTAGCTTCAGATGCTAACCTATGTTTATGGACTGCTTTGGTACACCTAATAGTATTTTACATCTCATATTATAGCTGATATGAAGGGCTTTTGAACTGCTGTAGACTTCAGTCCTTTTATTGTTGAATTTATTTATGCTGACCATGAAGGGAGGTTATTTTTAAATTTCCCATTATATTTAGATATGGTTGAGATTGTCAGTTCTGTTGATTTATTGAAGTGGGCAATGTGAAGAGAGTTCTTTGGTGAAGTTACCTCCTATGGGAACTGCTACTATAAGTGAATTTTGAAACTTCATCATAGAATTTCATGAGATTAACATGTTTGAAATCCTCAAATCCTGAGTATTTGGTTTCAATAGTTTTATAGATTTTGATGGTGAAGGTGAAGATCACTAGTTCATGATCTGTCTTAACTAGAAGGTAGATAACAGGAGAATAGCACATGAAGAAGCTATGTTCATAAGGACCAAATCAAGAATATTATGCACTCTAGTGCATTTAACAATCTGTTCCACTGAGTTTTTGTTTATTAAATCTAAGAGCTTTGGGGCATATCTGACATTGGTGTACAGTTACTCCAGTTTATCAACAGATAAAGTTTCCCAAAGTAATGGAGTTCTTTATTTTATGGATTATTATTCTTGTTGTTTTATTATGACTCGGTCCAAGGGGTGGCAAAGACATTGGGGTAGCTTGGTATATGTAATTTGTGCACATACTTAGATGGGCTGCAATAAACTTGCACAAATTACTAATATTATATTTGTTCTCACAATGAAGAGGCATCAAGGAATGTAGAAGAATTTCTCCTTCTCTTTCATCAGAACATTGGCATTAGTAATATACATTACATGGTTCTACGATTTCTAGTCAAAAAGATTCTTCAGTGTTAAATTACAGTCTTCCTGCTCTCAGCCTACATCTCTGTCAGTGAGTCTACCCAAGGTTTGATCCTAGTTCCTCATCTCGCCTTTATTTTCATTAATAAACTATCTGATTATTTTCCTTCTCCAAAGCTCATTTTCTCTGCAGATGACATGGTAATCATTAGGTCCAGATGCAACTACTGTATAATCAAAATATAACTGCAAAAACACCTTAACTCCCTCATTTCCTGGCTCACTAACCACAAATTAATACATATCCCAAGCATTTGATTTGGCACAACCCAAAAACTTTAAAAAAAATCCCCAAAGTCACTCAACATCACCTCTCATGGCACAACGATATAAACAACCAACTCCTTCAAATAAAAATTCTGTATCCAGATTTTTAAATCAGGGGCAAAAGTTAGCTCACCTCTCTTCTGGTCCAAGAAAATTTCACTCTACTTATCCAAACCAGCCAATGCAGCTACAGGTAAAGGAATCCTTCTGGCTCAACTTGAATATGGACTACCCATAACAGCCATGGCCTCTAAGAAAGACTCTTCCACACTACAGACTACCGATAACAAAATCTGTCACTTCATCACTACCTCAGCCTCTCATGGGCACTACTGTCACATCCTCAAAAAAAGCCAAATGGCCCCCAGTGCAGCATAGAAGAGGCCTAATGCAACCACAATTTCTCCATCCTTACTCCTAAAATATAGCAATTCCTCTCCTCATACCTAAAGCAACAGTAATCCCCCTTTTCTAGCTGAACTTAAAAAATTTTTACAAACTAATTCAAACTGCACTTGCAACACAGCAGACCACATCACTTAAGGGTCCTCCACCTGTAGCCCCACACTCAACTACAAACACCTCTTAATTTCACATCCTCTGAGTTTCATTACCCCAGCATTTCTACCATAATAAAAAATAAGCATGTAAAACTAAAATCTGTATTTCTTTCATAATTGTTGCTACATCATGTTTGTTATACATTGTTACTTTCTGTTCTGTTTTTGATATGTACAGATAACTGCCTTTCTGTACTACTTTTTCTTCTCTGTAAATTATTTCACCTGGAGAATACCTGCAAATGGCCAGTTGTGATCAGTGTATTACTCTGGTAAACAAATGTAAAGTAAACTAAACTAAAATTAAATAAAATAAGAAAGGTATGATTGTTTATGGAGACTGACAAAATGAAGTGTTTTCTGTGTGGTAACTAAAACAATTTAGTTAATTATGAAATAACCCAAAAACCAGTGACACCAACAGCAATAAATCAAAAAAAAAAAAAAAACACTGGTGCCTCGGAAAGACAAGCCAAGAAATAACGTAAAATAATTTATTCAAGGTTTTTGTCTGATAGACTTCTTCAGAATAAAATTATATACAAGCCAGTGAGTATTTATACTAAAATGTTAATAACCAATTAAATACAATTATCTAATTAAGCAACTAATTAAATTAATTCAATACTAATATATAAAAACTGTATAGAAAAAAGTTTAAAAATCACACTAATACTAATAATATAAACAGGTACATTTTGGAGGGACCTTATATTAACTTAGAGCATTATGATAAAATTATAAGTATAGATGGAAGATATAATTGTAAAACTAATAATGTTGTGTATGTTGCTCTATGCTTAGGTTGTTATGCATATTATATAGGGATGACTACAAGGAGCCTTAGCAAACACATAAAAGAGCATTGTTATGCTATGAAGACTAAAGATGTTAACAATGCCCTCTACAGGCACACTATGAAATGTACATTTAACAATGACAACAAAAAATGTATGTTTTCTATTTTGGAACATGTTAATGGTGATCTGAGGGGGGTAGTATGAAAAATAAGGTAGAAAGGAAAGAAACTTTGTGACAAAGCTGGGAGCAGATGTGTCACTAGGCTTGAATGAAATGATAAATATTAAATGTTTTTTCGTCAACAAAAAATTGAAAGTATAATTATATGTGAAATTGAAAGTGTGATTTTTAAACTTTTTCTATACAGTTTTTATATAGTAGTATTGAATTCAAGTCACTGGGTGTAGCAATTTCAATGATCAATGCTAATTTTGTCATCTTTTCATGAACCACTATATCTGGTTTTCTCACATCAATTCCAGTAATCCAGAAATGAAAACAGTCAGATGATGGAAAGGTAGAGCTTGGTGCACCATCATTAGACCTGTTGCACAGCGTTGATCTTAAGCAGTGACTTCAGTCATAATTCAAATATCCACATTTAAACTTAAATGGAATTTCCATCAGCTCTCATATAAATATATATATATATATATATATATATATATATATATATATATATATATGTATAATATGGGTTCCTATCAGCTGACCGAAGATGCAGGTTAGCGAATGTGACTTGGTCAAGCTGTAAATGCCAAAAACGGCAAAATATCGAAGCGGCATGTAAGCGAATTCTTTCTCGTGGGTAGTTAGCCATTTTTGGCACTGTAGTGCAATCTCGGAGTTGGTATATTTAAGTAGAGGGGGTGTAATATCATGTATTAAAGTGTTTTCTTTTTTTTTTTTTTTTTTTTTTTTTGGAACAGCGATTTTTTTCCCTTGGAGAAAAATCGCTGTTCCAACAGTTCGGTTTTGTAAGCTTTCACTTACATGGGGTCGATTAATCATTGTTTGCTAACCTAAGCGTTCGGTGATCTAATATAGACCCGTATAATATATATGGATTCCTATCAAAAGATCAGCAACAGCTTCCTGAACCTTAAAATGCAGAATCTAAAAAAAAAAAAAAAAAACGTAACTTAAAATTTACACAAGAGGCAGGCCCCCTGCCCCCCCACATCCCCACACCCCCTGCTATTTATATATAGTGTCACAAGATCACACTACAACTAGATAAAGGCAATATTTCTGACAGCCAGGTACTAGCATTGTGGACTTTGGAAATTTTGAATTATCCCAGCAGACACAAGGTTCGACATTCTAAACCTTCAATGCGATAAATGCACCCCCCCACACACATGCACACACCCATATACATATGTATATAAATGGGTCACTATCAGTTGATCGAGTTTTCAGAAACTGAAACTCCATATGGTTAGACTTGTCCCCTTGCAAAAATGTAAAAAAAGGTAGATTTTTTTTTTTTTTGATGTTCGAGTTTTTGGAAACTCGATCATATGGTCTGTTCGAAGTTGATCATCTGACATAGACCCATATATAGACAGAGAGAGAAATAAAGAAATCTCTCTCTCTCTATATATATATATATAAATATATATATATATATATATATATATATATATATATATATATATATATATCTGTATGTATATGTATATCTATATCTATAGCCACATACATACACACACACACACACACACACACACACACACACACACACACACACACGCGCGCGTGCGTGTACACACACACACACACACACACACACATATATATATATATATATATATATATATATATATAGAGAGAGAGAGAGAGATAGATATAGATATAGCTCTAGATACAGATATCTCTCTCTTCATACACACATGCACACATATGTGTATGAGTTATGGATGTCAGTCAAAATCCAGAGAAATAAAATGTATCAACCTTGATGAATGAGCAGACCAAGACTACCCCCTCATTGCAAGTCCCATGTTACAGTCCATTACTGAGTTTCACTAATTCAGATTTAACTGGATTTTAATATACAGTTTGTGAGTCAATTAAAATCTGAGTGACAAATGTGACTAGAATTATACATTTAAAATATAGATAATGTTTATTGTAAAAACTACTCCATGTACTCTTGTATTTATTTATTTTATGTTATTTTACATTTGTTAACCGGGATAGTCTACTGGACACAGGTCCATTTTCAGTGGAGGCCTGGGGAGAAAAGCTCCCATGTATCAATAACTTGTAGCAACAAATAAAATACAAAGTTTATAAAGAAAGATTACATACAAAATACAGAGAGTCTTAATTAATTGTAGCATTTACATACATAGTAGACACAATTAGTAAGACAGTGAAATCTTGCAGTAATAAATTCACTAGTCTAAGGACATATATAAAGAACATCATGAGCATTGCTTGAGAGATGTGTAAACCAACAGTTTCTAAAGATTGTTAGGATCTAATCCATAACAACAAACTATTTTTTTATATTGTATGTATTTATACGGTCATGGAACCTAAAAATATCCATTCATCCTGGAGTGTTTGAATAGTTAAGGAGGAGGAGGGTCTAGAATAGTGGAGGGTCTAGCCTGGTGTAGTGCAAGAGCATAGCCAGTTATTAGTGAGATGCAGTTTTAATGCTTTTTTAAACTGTGTGAAAGAAGTGATAGTAGTTATGTTACAGGGTAGAATGTTCCATATTTTGGATACATAGAAAAGAGAGCATCACCTGCTATATTATTAGATTTAGTTACTGTGAGAATAGGTTTATTACTTGAACGAAGACGTCTGAGAATCTTTTGGGAGATTTTGATTAATACAACAATAACTGACAAGTGACTGACAAGTGAGTGCGGTATATTGAAGACTTACCCGTGCTTGATGTGGTTTAATCATGAGAGTGAAGCCCAAGTGATTAAACAAAGGCAACTGTGGGTAAACCTTAAGTATACCACACCCAGGAGTCAGTTATTACTATTATACAATGACATTATTTATGGAAAAAATGACCTACTTTCCTTAAATAATGTCTCTGTATAATGGTGCAATGATGTTCATCTGAGTTGTTTCTGCATTCTGCTGCTTTACTGATGTGCTGCACATACACGTGGGACTTAGGTTCCCATGCTTATGCAGTACATCAGTGCTTTGGAAAGCAAGCAATGGAGAAAGGAAGATACTCATTGCTTCTTTTTTTTTTTTTGAAAAAATAAAACAAACTTTGAAATCTGGGCAGTTTAGAGGTATGACCGAGACAGGGCAAAAATACAAGGAAAATCAGGCACATTTCTTTGTTTTACATAATGTACCTGATTTTCCTTGTATTTTCTCTGCCCCCCCCCCCCCATATGTACCTCTATACCTCCTAGCTCAAGAAAACTGCAAAGCCTTAGCATATATTAATAGAAGAAAGTCCAGGAGACTGGATTTTTTTTCTATTGGTATATGCTCAATTTACTACAGGCACACTGGTTAGGCTGACCAATCAGTTTGCACATTTTTGAAATCTAAAGAACTGCCATTGTATAATACATTATAATACCTTGGGGTATCTTACAGAATGATACAAAAGAACTGGTGGATCATGCCAGAGGAGAATTAATTTAGGGAATAATATGGAAATGTTAGAAATATTCAGAACAGTGACAGCAGAAGAAGTTTGAGAGGTAAATAGTTGTTCTGTTCCTTCACAGAATAAATGTGAGCTCTACAAGATGAAAAACAGGAAGAAATGCGGGAAGGCAGAGATAATGAAGTGCAATGTATTGATTTAGTGACAAAAATAGTGATAAATAAAATAGTGAAATAAAAAGTCTGCTTATTTAGGAGGGTGTTTTCTGACATTAACCATTAATCCAAACCTTCCAACCTTGGTTTACCTACTACTTAGTAACTACCTATAACAGAAAATTTAGAATCCATTAATCATGAATCATCAACAGTTCATCATCAAATCTTTTTCTGGAATTAGAAATATATTTTGGATGGCAACTGGTGCCTATCTGCCGGGTATGCCAAATTTCTTTTCATAACATTGTTTAGTAGAGTTCTATCTGCTATACTAGTTACCGGAGTTTCCAAAAACACGATGGTGTGCAGGTCAGAATTAAGTGTAAACTGTATCCCACATAGACTGAAACTGTAAAATCAACATACATCATCAGACTGATCTTTTTTATGCATTTATCAACAAGGCAAGCCTTCAGGGTGTGTCACTTTTTAAGAGTGACCCAGGATCACAGTCAGGTTAAGTGACTTGCTCAGTCACACAGTAGGCAAAGGGAGGTGGAAGGACTAAAACCCTGTACTGTGGCTAGAGAAAACAACTCATAATCAGGGCAGAGCCTTAATCCTCTATGTTAATTGCCAGACAATATTAAGTCCCATTCATAGCTATTATCAGTGATCTACCTCCACTTCCCCAAGCTACACAAGATTATATTTATCTCATTAGCAGAAATATATTTGTCTTCCAAAAACCACACACATAAGTTATAACATGCTGTCACAAAGCAGAAACTGATGTAAATTTAATGTGGAGATAAATATTCCCACAAGTAAATAAGGTCTTGAAATGCAGGTTGTAAAACACAGGAAAATAATTTAATAGTTTAATAAACAGAATGAATAAGACAAACTGGTTACATGCTTTCATCCCTCCAAATCAAATGGGACTTCATCAGAACCATGAATTTAACAAACAAACTTCTTAAATAATAAAAGGTATATCATGTGACTACAGAAAATCTCATTGAAAGTCTCACTGAATTCGATAATCTCATTGTTCCTTAAAGTCATAGGCACAAAGAATATTCCATTTCAGTCAGATGTAACTGGTGTATAAAAAACATCTATTAGGTAAATAAACTAACACAAAAAAACTATAGTAGTAAAAAAAGTGTGTTCAATGGACAACTTGTCAGGTTGGCTAGAATGTGTTCTACTTTTGATTCAATCTTGTTAGAATATCACAAGATGACAGATATGTCTCTAGAAAGGGGATACTTACATAACTTGCTTAACATTATGCGATTAGAGATCACGAAAGGTTGGGTACAAAACACCTCCCTCTTTTAGGATCAAATCTTGTGAATAAACCACTAACAATGGTGAAGGAACAAACCTATAACAGTTTTACTAATGCTCTAGTTATAACATTTGATGGTTTCACTCTGGAAATAAAAAACATAGTAAAAAGGTGTTTTTATCAGAATCAAGAAAGCTGTCTTTCACGAATACATGTTCATCGACACATATACGTCGAAGAACGAGAACAGCGAAGTACCAAAAGAGCAAAATGGAGAATGCTGAATGGATTTTCTTGGCCAGCAGGGTGATCGTGGGGATGAGGAAATGGATCCTTTTCCCCACTGTAGTGCAATCTCGAAGTTGGTATATATAAGTAGGAAGGTGTGGGGGGTGCAGGGGGGCTTGCCACCCTGCACAAATGTTTGTAAAAGTGTTTTAGGTAAGCTTTTTACAGTTAGGTTTACCTTACCTGTATGGTGCTGTTACTTTCAGGAATGCATTTGGCGTTCTCCATTTCACTTTTTTGGTACTTCACTGTTCTCATTCTTCCATGTTTATGTGTTGATGAGCATATATTTGTGAAAGACAGCTTTCGCGATTATAATATAGACCCGTAAAAAGTAACTGGAATTTATGTAAAGCAGACCTTGACTTATGCAGTTTGGTCGGTGAAAACCTAGTTTTATTTACAAAACAGGAAAAAAAAAATGTAATTCTTATTTGAAAAAACACCTAACTTACTTATGAACAGCCTTCCTTAGGCACATGTAAATGTAGACCTTGTAGTCAGTGCTCCTATATTTCTGAAGGAGACACCCTCGTGGTTAATCAACAAAGATTGAAACAGGTCAAGGGCAACTGTCCCACTAAAGGAATAGTATATATTACTATCTGGTCCAGCATAGAACAACTCTCAGTAACCTGTAGGAGACCAAGTACAGAGATACATGGGTTATATCCTGCTATGGATACAATAGCCAGTCACTTTCAAAAGCCTCAGGGCACCTTCCACATGCCCAAACCACTAGACAGCTCAAGTAGAGCTGACTAAAAGACATGTTTGGGTGCCAAGCCCTTTAGAGCTATCCTGCTGCAGAAGACAGTGGCCATCTGTGATCTTTTGACAATCGAAGTTCAGCTTGTGCTGTTCGTTGCTGAGCACATAAGTTCCCTTTGGGGAAAACCCTTCTACCTTTAATATTTTTTCATTTGAACTTATTTTTCTGTTAAGGAACTAATTCTTAAGCTAAGAAAAATGTGTTTTTGAGTACCATCATGTGATTTAGCTGTATTTGTAAATGAGAGTGTACTCTAGTTCTTGTCAGTTTAAAAGTGTATAAAACTATGTAAACTACTTTTTCTGTGGAGAAACTGTGTTTAATTTACTTTTGGGGTTTACAAAGTGTATTGAAGTGTTTTATACTGTGTTTTAACTGGATAAAATTAAAAGTACTTTTTATTTTTAACAACTTGTGTTGCTTACTTTTCCTAGGAAGGTAGCCACATTTTGGGCTTGACAGTGGAATAAACTATTGGTCCCTCAGTAGATCCTTCTTCCAGCCACAAAAAAGACAAATTTAACTAAATAGCCTTTGTCACCAAAGCAGGATAGCAATTTGCCCCAGCCACAGGTGAATGACTCTGCTGTGGCCAAAGCTGGTTTCCCAGGTGACTCATCTTTTTCCCCTGTATCCCTCTGGTATTGGCCATGCAACCACTATGGACCAGGGGTAGTATTGTCAGCTGCAGGTGTTGGGGTCCCCTCGGTTGGCAAGGTAGAGGCACTCTTGTTAGACATGGGAGAAGGGCCAAGGAAGATTCCCCTGCTTAGCCAGAATGTTGTGCCAATCCCCAAGAGAGCTGTTGCTGCCAATATAAATTGTATATGCCTCAACTTTCCTGACAAAAGAAACAGAAAACTAAAGGTGTTTCTTTCCCTGTTTAATTTCCACTGAGCAGGAGTAGTTTATTAGGTCTGGCTCACAGTCTTGTACAGAATATTTACCCTTTTTATAAGTTGGTTTCTGGTAAAAGCAAAAGGGATTCTTCTTTTCCTGAAAAGATTCAAGATTTTGAATCTGTAGAGGAATGTGATGGGGCAGATAGTTTTTTTTCTCCTCAGATCATTATTAAGCATGGTATCTGACTCTCCCTCTCCTCAGATCATTATTGAGCATGGTATCTGACTCTGCCTCTCCTCAGATCATTATTAAGCATGGTATCTGACTCTCCCTCTCCTCAGATCATTATTAAGCATGATATCTGACTCTCCCTCTCCTCAGATCATTATTAAGCATGGTATCTGACTCTCCCTCTCCTCAGATCATTATTAAGCATGGTGTCTGACTCTCCCTCTCCTCAGATCATTATTAAGCATGGTGTCTGACTCTCCCTCTCCTCAGATCATTATTAAGCATGGTATCTGACTCTCCCTCTCCTCAGATCATTATTAAGCATGGTATCTGACTCTCCCTCTCCTCAGATCATTATTAAGCATGGTGTCTGACTCTCCCTCTCCTCAGATCATTATTGAGCATGATGCCTGACTCTCCCTCTCCTCAGATCATTATTAAGCATGGTGTCTGACTCTCCCTCTCCTCAGATCATTATTGAGCATGGTGTCTGACTCTCCCTCTCCTCAGATCATTATTAAGCATGGTGGCTGACTCTCCCTCTCCTCAGATCATTATTAAGCATGGTGTCTGACTCTCCCTCTCCTCAGATCATTATTGAGCATGGTGTCTGACTCTCCCTCTCCTCAGATCATTATTGAGCATGGTATCTGAATCTGGTAAATGTGTTAGCAGACAAATTCAGTTCCAACTTTACCCCCCACCCCAAAACATCTCCCAAAAAATACCCTCAAATATAACCCCTCTCACTATATCTAGGTAGCATGTACTAGCTGCACTCACCAAAGCCAAGAACACAAGCTCAGTGGGCCCCAATAACATCTCTGGATGTCTACTGAAAAGTCTAAAGTATGACTTATCAGAACCCCTGGAGTCATTATTTAGCTATAATCTTAAAACAGGCATTGTGCCACATGAATGGAGGATTGTGATGGTCATCCACCTTCATAAGGGAGGACCTTCAACAGATCCTGGAAACTATAGATGCATTAGTTTGACTAGTCTTATTTGCAAAGCCATAGAAGAAATTATCATCTAAATTATCAGCAAGGACATAGGAAACCTGCATACACTGGATTCATTTGTCAGAGGAAGGCTGTCCTTACTGAATCTAGTGTATGTCTTTGAAAAGGTCCCTAAGGCAATGGATGAAGGAAAAACTGTGTATACTGCCTACCCAGATCTGGCTAAAGAATTTGATGCAATACCCCACTCAGGCATTGTCAACAAACTTATGGAACTAGGTATGAACTCCTTTATACCATGATGGATAGTTGGCTGGCTCACTGATAGAACCCAGGAGGTTAGATTCAGTGGGGTCACCTACACAAAGAGGCCAGTCACCAGTGGAGTCCCTCAGGGCTCTGTCCTAGGCCCACTCCTCTTTGGCATCTACTTCTTGGATATCAAAGCCAATGTCAAAGTCCTTTGTTTAACCAAGTTCACAGATGATTGCAAACTGGAAGCAGTCATCAAATCCCACCAAAGATGATAACACCCTTTAGGAAGGTCTAACACAGACAAATGCTTGGTGCCAAAGACATGATTTAAAACTCAATACCAAAAAATGCATTATAGTACTTTTTGGGAAGTTAGCCACCCTGGGTAACTATGTCATCAATAAAACACCCCTAAAATTTTATTAATTAGTCAGGGATCTGGAACTCATGTAGCTAGCAACCTAGCCTTTGAGACTGACGTGTCTTAAGTAGTAAGAAAATCCTTCTATGTTGCTTAGCTTATACGTAAAGGCATGGCATCTAGATCCATAGTAGTTTATAATACCACTGTATTTGGCTCTCATCAAATCCATCATAGAGATAATGCCCCCTTTGGTATGTACCTGACCAGACACATGCAGCAACTGGGACATCCACAAAGGTTCCTTACAAAAAGACTGCCAGGAATAAATACAATGTCCTACACTGATTGCCTCAAAGCCCTTTCTCTTTATGTGGTATCATACGGACTTCTGACAGGTTACTTTTGCCTGACATACAAGACATTCCTGGACACTGTTTTGATGAACCTTTTGCACATCCACTTTTGCTTACAACATAAATAGGGCATGCTGAAGAAACAGATGGGTTTCTCAGAGAAATCCCATCCTCTGGAACAGGTTCCCATCTATTTAAACCAGAGTTCCTCCCTATCCCTATTTAAGTGCAGCTTGGACCAATAGATGGGTAATTGGGAATTCACCCCTGGCCCAGCACTTACGTCTATGATAGACAAGAGACAGTCAGCAAATTACCCCCTACATAAATCAATTTGAAGGTCACATTTGGCTTGCACAGCTAGGCTTATTATGACTCTAGTGGTCATTAGCCTAGTACACACCTATGCACACATGTTGTTATGGGGATAATAGAAGTGGTTCCTCCTGCCCAGTTGGGAGAAGGATTTTATTCAAGAATAAATTTAGCACCAAAGAAAGAAAAATTCCCAGAGACTACTTCTGCATCTGTCTTTCTTTTTCTTTTTTTCTTCATTTCTTTCTTTCCTAAACCAGTATGTGATAGCACTCAAGTTCACTTCACAGCCTGCTAACCCCCTTTCCTCATCTGAGTTTTTTAGTAACTTTACAATTGAAATATGTTTATCATCACATTCCTGTTCATCCAGATTTCAAGTGTTTCTTAGATTTTGTGTCTTGATCACATTATCAGCTCTCTGTCTTACCCTTTATGCTATCAATTGCTCCAACAGTGTTCACAAAGTGTCCTTAACTCCACTCGTAGCCCATTGCAGGCTACAGGGTATCCACATTTCCCATACTTAGATGACTTACCTATCTTTGCAGAGTCTTTTTCAAAGTGTCAGGAATGTCTCACTTGGGTCAGATATCTGCTACAAAGGCTAGAATTCCAAGACAACATTTAAAATTCTTTTCTGACTCCATCTCACAGTACCAAAAGCTTTTCTTCCACAGAAAAAAAAATATCTATATTTAGATCTATTCCAGGGATTTTAGATCTATTCCAGTGATTTTCCACTCACACTTCAGTCACTGAGATGGAATATTTCAGGTGTCTGTGTGTCATGGCATCCATTATTCTCATGATACCTCTGGCAAGACTCCACATGAGAATGATGCAGTGGTATCTGAAGTCTTTTTGGTCCCAGCACCAATACCCATGTTCTTTTCAAATTCCAGTTCTGGGATTTGTGAAAAGAGAATTCTTTTGGCGGAGACATCAAATATCCTGATTCCATGGCTCTCCTTCTCCCTTCTGTTCCAAAGCAGTCATCATATAGACATCCTGGACTTTGCCTGGGGAGTAGTTGCAGGGGATATACAAGTTTAAGCTATCTGGGACAACAATCACATAATCATTAAGAGATGATTGCCTTTATAAAGGCACTCAATTCTCTGAATCACTTTTGGTCCACAGGGCCTCTACAGGTAATTAATGACAGTACCACAGTAATGCAGTACATAAACAAACAAGCAAGGAAGACGTAGGTCTTACCCCTTGGCAGACTATCTGTGTTAGCTTGGGATATAGCCTCACAGTACAGTCTCACTCTACAGGCACCCTGCATTCTGTAAGAGCAAAATTCTGTGGCAGAGAAGCTGAGCAGGACAAAGGCAAACCCTCATGAATGGAAACTAGATCAGGGGGTCTTCCAAGATTTGATCCACCTGTGGGGATTTCCTGGACTCAATGAAAGAAGGACTGAAATACAGATGTCTTTTTTTCTTTTCTTTTCCTTGAATAGGAATGTTCCTGTATGCTTTTTAACCCTTTCCACTGATATCTACAGTACTTCTGAAGATTCAGAAGGAATCCTCCAAGGTCATTGTGGTGACTCCCTTCTGGCCCAGGCAACAGTGGTTCTCCCTTCTTTTGGAAATGGCCAAGAGCAATTAACAGAAGCTTCCTCACAGACTGGATCTACTCGCACAAGAATAGGGGTGTTTGTACATCCTGATTCCAAACAACTTCAACTGACTGTCTGGATGATAGGGTTTTAATACCTTTTAGGCGCCTGTTTACTGAGGACATGCAGCAGGTACTAATGGAGGCAGTAAAGCCTGCTACTAGAAAATTATTTATAAGCAAATGGAAAAGGTTTTCTAGCTGGTGCCTACACAATGAACAACAATCATTCAGGGCTAGTATTTTCCTGGTTTAGCAATATCTGTGTGAGTTATTTTCCTATAGAGTGTCTTACTCCTTTATCAAAGAACATTTGTTGGCCGTTGCAGCATGTCTGTCCATGGATACTCCTCTTTCAATGCATAATCATGTCAAGATATTTTTTGAAATGGGGTTTACATAAACACTGGTGGCTCCTCCTTGGGATCTTAAACTTTGTGTTAGAGAAGCTAACACCTTAAACCTGGCTGACATGAGGTTCTGAACATGGAAAACAGATACTGATTGCTCTGATGTCTGCAAGGACAGTATCTGAATTACAAGCTCTTATGGTGGGTCAGCCTTATCTCATTTCCCACAGAGACTGGATTTGTTCTCTGCCTAAAATGGTATCCAATTTTATATCAAGCCAAACTATCTATTTCCCTGTGTTCTTTTCTGAACCCAAAAATGAAGATAATGGATATCTCGTACCTTAGAAATCCACAGACAACTAATTTACCATCTTGACAGAACAAAGTTTTTCAGAACTTCTGATCAGTTTGTTTCTTGTAAAGGTAAGAAGGGGCAACCTGTGTCACAACAATGCATTCATATGTGACTATCTCAGGCTATTACATTTTGTTATTCCTACCACAACAAACTATTCTGGGCAGGGTCAAAGCACAATCTAGCAGGATATTGGCTTCATCTATGGAATTTTTGGAAAGCACTGGACTCAGGAAGTACTCTAGAAGCAGCAACTGGTCTTCTATAAATATTTTTTCAAAGCACTACAAGCTAGATTCCTTTTCCAAACCTAGGTCAAGTTTTGCTAGGACCATTCTGCAGGGGGTCCTGGACTCTTCTCTTTCCACCTCCCAGATGTTCTAAATTTTGGTAATCTACCCATATAGGTTAGGCTACTACAACAGTGATCATTATGATGAACATAGTACAACTGTGTACATAAACTTGCTGTAACATCAGATGTTTATCATGATTACTTCTGTAGTAGCTGTTCCCTCCCTTCACCTTCTTGCCTTTTGGTGTGCTTTTTTGTGCCAGGATGTGTTTTTTGCTGCCCTGACTATGTCCTGTCAGGATTTAGCCTCCATCTCTCAACTGGCATGACAGCTCAGAAGAGCTTGTCACCGAAACTTGTCTTTTAGTCAGCTCAGCTCAAGCTGTCTAATGGTTTGGGATCATGAACGATGCCTGGAAGCTTTGGAAGCTGTCCAACTGTTATATCCTTAGCAAAATATATCCCTACTGTCACACCGGTCATTCAAATATCCACTTTTATGGTAATTTTGCTTACACAACTGTACTGTCTTAAAACAATATGGAATAGAATCTGTATCCTACAAACTATAATTCACACAATTCTGGAATCTTGTGTAAAAACATGTTATGGTTTGTTATATTCTTTGTTGTCAAAATGAGGTTGTTTTAATATGGCTGACTTCATTACAAACAATATTAGTTTTGTGGTTCTCAAAATTATGAGTGACACAGTGAATTGATTAAAGAAAAAACAGCTTTTCAATTTAGTTTCCATATAAATCTACCTTTTATAGCCTAAAATTCTCTATAAAATATGTGCAAACAGATGGAATATGTTTCATGTTACTAAAGCACAGTTGTTGAAAGAACCTTAAAATGGCATGCCAGGTCAGCAGAGAGGAAAATATGTCATCAAGAAAATTCAGTTCTAAAAAGAAAATGATCTATTTTAGCATTAAGCAGATACATGCAATGAAACAAAATATTATGACAAAGCTATTTTCATAAGACAGCTGAACATATGTGCAGACAAGCTATATGCTAGCATTTAACAGTATTGTATTATATTTACAAGAACAATGACATTAAAACAAAACTATTTGTGTATATCATATCTTTTTAGTTGACATATTTAGAGACATTTTTCACATTTCTCTTTCATCAGGCCACACTTTTGAATTTGTACTCATGTCTGAGTCTCATGTTTTACCTCATTTTCCATGCAAGCTTGTTTGACACATTCATTTTGCTTTGCCAGTATCTATCAAATTTTTATCAGAGCCTTGGGACTAGAAATGTTTGCTGTTGCTACTCATATATCTATATCTATATCTATAGCTATATCTATATATACATATATTTGTTGTAATTGTTGCTACATCTGTTCATTCTGGCAGAGTTTAAAATACTTTATTTCGGCATTTATGTTCACAGGTGCATTGAACAAGGCAATTGCTGAAGTGTTTGTTTGTGTTAATGCTTTTTTTCCCGGTGACTCAGACAATGTCTTCTGAGTTATATTAAAGCTAGTTTTCTGAATTTCGTCTTAACATGTCTTTGCATTGCTGCCTGAAATTGTACTTATTTATGAACATGATATGAATCCCCAAAATAAAGGAACACCATTTGCTGCTGTCATTCCCTTACCATATGCTAACTTATTTATGGCTTTTCTGGTAAATAAATACACCTGTTATAATCAGGGCAAGGTACTTCTGGACCTATACATGTAGTATTTGGGTGTCAGTTAGTGCCGAGGGGATCTTCAAACATGCTGGAGTCTGTTGATATTTAAATAGTAATTACTATGAAATGTAGTTTTTTCTTACTTTTGTTCTCCCCACCACTAGCTTTTGGATTACAAATACTACAGGCATTGTCCTATAGCATGGACAAAATTCTCAGTACAGACTTCTGATGATTATTAGCAGCCATCCAAAGTAGAAAATCAAAAATATTCTTAAGGCTTACAGTCTTAAAGTAAAAATAATTTACACATCAAAAGTCAATGCTTTACAATACATGAATGCTAGTGGTTCCAGCTGTATCCAAGTAGAGATGGGAATGCCAAGGTTTGAGGCAATGGTTACTGACACACTCCATCAAAATAAACCAAAAAAGTTATAACCACCCTAGTAAAGTTCAGTTTGTTATTGCTTATGACTCAAACAATACAAAGATAGCATTACTTATGGACAAACACTGTGTAGTGCTGCATATGGAAACAAGATGGTTACAATTTACAGCTAAGCCTTGTATCACCTTTAGAAAGGCTAGAACTGTACCCTAGTCCTTCTTTAATTTTAGGAGGTGGGGGAAATTGATCTCAAGGCAAAAAAATGTCTGCATTCAGCAATCAAATCATTGAATTTCCTGATGATCATGAATCTGTCAAGTGATTACTATGTGGACTGTGTAATACATGAGTAAAATGTATGATTCTAGCATGCCTTATAATAGTGTCTTTGTTCCTATTAGGCAATAAGGTGTTCCTGTAAATGAATGGTTTACATGGTATGAGCTGTTGCAAAGCAAAGTAATACCTCATTCCTTGGTTTTACAACTATTACACACACACACACACACACACACACACACACACACACACACACACACACACACACACACACACACATTAGAATGCACACACATATATTGTGCATGTTTTCTACCTGGAGTCAGTGTGTCACATCAGCTGTCACCACCTCTCACTTCAGTGGCACTCTTCTACCTTCTTCAGTAATCATGCCTGACTCTCAGACAATCAGTACATCCTGACTCTCAGACAATCAGTACATCCTGACTCTCAGAAAATCAGTACATATCATTGCTGACTATTTTCGTTTCCTCTTTCCTTCTTCCTGTTTCTCTCCCAAATTTTCTTCACTGAATAGTCCTCTGCTTTCCTGCATATGTACCCAAATTATTGTAATTTGTTTTTGATGACCTTCTGTGCAATTTGAGCTACTTTGTCTTCTGTTCTAACTCCATCCTTCCTTCATCTGTCCCATAGCGTCGATCCTATCACCTGTCTCAGACACATTCCCTCCATCCCCTATAGCTTAATCAGCTGCTCTGCCTTCAGTGCCAAGATGATTGTACCATAAAGATGTATTGGTTTCAGCTCTCTGTTATTTTACTTAGATTTCAGCTTCTTTGGCACTCTTCTGTCATATACTATACCAGACACTTTGTGCCAGTTGGCTGCAGCCCCTCAGATTCTAGCTTTGACCTCCTCATTCAGATTTTTTTTCTCCTCAACCACCCCTCCCAGATACTTAAAGCTGTTAACCTGTTCCACTGTTTTCCCTTCTTTCTCAACATTAATCTTTTCCTTGTGTCTTTTTGGCTTTTCCCGGTTAGGGGTCGCCACAGTGGAACTCCGGTCCTCTAATGATTGGCAGTTGATTTTTACGTGCCGAGTTTCCAGCCCTGACACACAACCTTCAACGAAGGTA